>NC_052614.1:16051591-16150599 GCF_016545825.1 Eucalyptus grandis
TTCTTACGCAACAGTATTGTGATGCGTAGGATGGGTTCTTAACCAGGAGCGAAGGACTCAGCAGGTTAAAACCATGGACCCTCCGTCAGTTCCCGGCAAGATGAGTCGTTGACAGATCTCTCGGGCCAACCTTCCCTTTCAAAAGCATAGGAAAACCTAGCCGAGACAGTCAAGCGATTGAGAGTACTTTGTGTGGCTTTTACTTTAGTTTCGGGGCTTTGTTTTAATTTCCAGGACTGGAAGTCGGACTTTCGTACTCCATTGTAATAAAAGTAAGCTATGCTATCTCAAGTTATATCACAACAACCTGGAAATTAGAGGGAATGATCCGTACAGCGGATTACAAGGTAGATTCGAGAAGGCTAACTTATTCAGGTCGTGGTTCACGGATCACGATGATAATTGCATGGTCAGTTGGCTTCTCATATTATATAGACCATAAAGGTCATACATCGACGACCACGAAAGAGCCGTTATTCTCTGGCTTTTGTGTTGATGGATGATCCCATGAGACAATTAACAAAAGCAAATCGTTGAACGTGACAGAAAAAAGTGTGTGTGTATATATATATTAACAAGGGTAAGGAGGGCTACTAGAGCAACCGTATTCTCTAGGCATTATCTAAGGGTGTCACTGCTGCTATGGAATGTAAGATTTGAGTGTAATCAATTTCTCCGTTTCAAAATGTACAAGCCCATCATCAAAGCCCATTGACGTGCCAAAAGTTAAAGCAGTCGGCAAAATAGGAAATGACAATGGAAAAACATACTTGCTGGCCATTGGGTGAGGGCTAGATGGTCAGTGAGGCTGTGAAGGCCGTCACCAACCCTCGGTGAGGGCTTGTTGGCCCTTGTCCGATGGCCGGCGACCCTTGCCGGCCAAAATGAATTAAGAAAAGGAAAGAAAAAAAAAATTCAAAATTCGATTTTTTAAAAAAAATTGACTATGTTAGTGCCTTCTATATGTAGAAATAGGAAAAAGCCACGAAAAACCTGACTTTTTGCAGTGACATTTACCCTCAAACTTTTTTTTGTGACGTGAAAAACCCAAAACTTTCCAAACCATGACACATTTACCCCATCAAGGGCATTTTTGTCTTTTATTCTGTTTTCCTTCTTTTTTTTTTCTTCTTCTTCCCTTGCCGGCTATGATGGAGCCGGCGGAGGAAGCCGGCGTCTGGGGACCTCGTCGGCGTCGGGCGGCGAGGACACCCTTGCCCGGCCCGGGCGGGGCGGCCCTCACCGGCGACGGGCGAGGGCGGCCTCGCCAAATCGGCGAGGGCGGGGACACCTCGCCGGTGTCGAGCAAGGATGGCCCTCGCCAAATGCGCGAGGCGCCCCTTGACAGCCGCCGGGGCCGCCCTAGCCGCCTAGGCGAGGTGACCCTCACTCGACGCCGACGAGGCAGCCCTTGCTGCCCAGCCCGGCTTCCCTTCGCCAAACCCGGTGACGGAGGAAGAGAGAAAAAAAAAAAAATTAAAAAATTTTAAAAAATTTTAAAAAATTTTAAAAATGAAAATACCAAAATGCCCTCTAATTTTGGGGTAAATGTGTCACATAACGAAAGTTTAGGATTTTTGTGTCACAAAAATTTTTTTTGGGTAAATGTGTTACGGTTGGCGAAGTTTGGGGTTTTCCGTCAAAAAAGTTTGGGATAAATGTGTCACTTTGAATAAAGTTTAGGGTTTTTAAGTGGCTTTTTCCCATAGAAATATTGGAGTCCATGTCATCATTTTTCTAGCCAAAACTGGCCTAATTGACTAAATTGTCAAAATGTCAAAATGTTTAGGATTAACTTGACCCAATTGAAATGTTCAGAACTAAGTTGGCATTTTTTGGTACTTTCCCCCTAATTTGTCCATTTCGGAAATGTAAAAGCCTATCATGAGGGACCATCCACGTGCCAGAAGCCAAATCAATCGGCAGAAAAGGAAAATGAGAGGAAAAACATACTCCTTCGAAGCGTCCGGATATGTATGACGAATAAGGCGGCAGTTTCCATTTGGAGCAATATACTGGCAATGCCTGCCTCCTGTTGACAAAGCTCCATCTTTTTTTGTTCTTGGCCTTTTGGCGAGGGAAACTTTAGCTCCAACATGAGTCCCCCGAACCCCAACGACGGCACGAGATCGCCTCTGGCGCTGGTCATCGTCCCGCCTCCCGTGGCATACACTCAGCAGGTGTACGTTGGCCTGTCATTTGTAGGAGCGCCGGTGCATCTTGTTCGCAGCAATACATTGCAAGTCTTTTTCATATAGGTTTCCAAGAGTCGATCTTGCTTTTGTTGACTTTGTGATGATCTTTTATTAAGTTCATGCTTGCACCACGTTCGGCCGGAACCTTCCGATCATAGACAGAGAAGGCACTTGTAAGTAAAAACCTTGACAAAAAATTTGTCTTTATTAAACTATGTGATTGAGGGCTTAATTTCTCGTGCTAATTTTAACTGTGGCTAGCAAATCTTGCAACTTGTGTCTCGCCGGGCTTAAGTGCTGCCCGATATGCCACTGTTTCGGCTGCTCATACTGGTGTACTTGCATTTACCGGACCAAGCTCCGAGGCCCCCACTCGATCCCCGGCAGCAAGTGTCGAGACTGTTGTTTGCACTGTTGGTGCGAATTATGCGCAATTTGCCAAAGAGTATCGGGAGCTCAAAAGTCATGGGTTGGATCCCTCTATCGGTAAGTTCTCAATACAGCGGCAAAAACAATTTAAGGAGAATCACGGTTGTTCATGAATATAGCATCATTTGTTTCGGAAAAAAAATGATTAATTTAGAAAATATTTTGTAAAAATGATTACTTGTATCACTTTAAAAAATGAATGAATGAAAAATATTATCTTATTAATTTAAAAATATTTAGATATAAATAGTTGTTAATGATAATAACATTTTTATCAATTAATGATTTCAAGCATTATAGATACTCATTTTAGGAAAATATTTTTTAATCATTTATTTTCCGCGAAATAAATGAATCCTAACAAATTTTTTTGGTCAAAAGAAATCCTAACAATTGAATGCGTGCAATGGGTGTGATTGATAGGTTACATGTTTACATATGTGACGCAATGCGTAGGATGGGCTGGGCCGCCAATGCAGAGCAAATGAGTCAGCTAGTCGGAGTGACGGTTCCTCCATCAATTCCTGGTGGCATGGTGCGTTGAGGTTTCTCTCGGCCAACTATTGCAACAATTGATCCATTTTATTCTTAACTGTTATCTCGTCCTCTCATTTCAGAAAACTTGATTGATACTTCTTGTGATGTTTCTCTTTTCTTATTTGCAATTGATATCTTTGTGCTCTTTCCAATGTGGTGTCGGGAAATTTGGACAATTATCTGATACTTGATCGATACTTATGGTGATTTTCCCTCTTCTTAAATACAAAGGAGACGGTGTCATTGTAAAGACGGTGTCATTGTAAGTAAAAAGGTTATTGCATGGACTACAAATCATGAATCAATAACAATTACATTGTTAGTTTTGAGGTTTATTGTGATGCCCGTAGAACCAATGGTCTAGATGAATTTGATATGCATGGGTATAGTCCATTCAATATTTTTGTTGTGGCATATGCATATGTTATGCATGATGTGATCGGCTTTGGGGCATAAAATTCAAATGGGGAGATTCAGTAATTCGAAACTATTCCCGTGCTAAACTTAGCCCGCTTACATTCTAGTTTTCTAATGTAATTTTGGGGCATTCATTATTTAATTGGCGAACTTCTTTTTAAAAGATTAATGTTGAGACGTGCAACAGAAATTCAATCTTAATCAAGAGAAATTTCTGAAGAGAGAATCCAAGTCAAACTCATCAATATATCTAGTTAAACACGTCTTCCACTTGAAAATATAGGTCAATGAATGCTAGGTCAACTTTTATACACCACGACAATTCTCTAGTGCTAGACTTCACCTAACACTCTTCGAATGTGTATTTCAATAGCTAATTGGCTAGATTGAAAGACGAAGAGAGTAGGCTAGATCATCAAGCTAGGTCTCAATTTTGACAAATTTAGTCAAGCTCGCTAATTTGTTACAATGGGAGGCATCCAAAACGCCTTGCATTCGGTCGTCATCAGGAAAAGGCATGGTTCCATCAAGGAACCTATCTTTATCCTTGGTCACAAGAGCCCGCCGGAAATCTCAAGCTCATGCATTGTAGTTGTCTAGATTGGTAAGTTGTCAGTTGATGGTTCGGAGCTCCGGTTGGCTTAATGGGCTTTGGGCTTAAATTGGTTTAATGAGCTAGGGTTGGTATATCTGGGCTGCTTTTATCTTCAAATATGCTTGGGCTGAGCTTAGCAAGATGGGCTTAGTGTGCTTAATTTCAATATAAAAAAAAGGGCTGGATGGGTTTCTTTTCAAAATGGTTTAGCTTTAAACAAGCCCAATCATGTTCGTGGCTGAAGTCCAAGTTCAACCTATGTTTGGGTCGGGTCAGTCGTTATTTTCTGAATAAATCCTTCATTTAAAATAAAAAAATTCAAAAAATTAAAATTTTGGAAAATGACAATTTTTTTTAAAACTTTAGGATGTAATAAAAAATTAGAAAATTCAAAAATCAATAAAAAAAATTAGAGTTTTAGAAAATAATTAAAAATTAAAAAATCCCAAAAAGTCATTAAAAAAATAGAAAACTCTTAGAAATTAAAACCTAAAACTAGCTAAGCATGTAGGGCTTACAATATGGATTCTTGTTTTGCTTTGTCTTGTTTTTTTTTTTTTAAAGGACAATTTTAGGATGTTGCATACTTTTGATTATGATTATAATTGATTGCGCTTTTCAATATTTGGATATTACTTCCTTGTTCTAGAATGGTAAGGACAAACCTTAGATTTTTGTTGATAGGTTGTTATGGCGTTAGTTAGCACATGATTAGGTTAGTCTTTTGAAAGAGCGTTAGCCTTAGGACTATTGTAATCAAGTCCCCAAGTTCAAAATTTTTGATTGCGTAAATAATAAGATATTCTCTCGCATCTTATTAGGTTTCTAACCAATTCCTAAAAGGTTAGTGGTGTCTCCTCAATCAAAATTGACATAGGCTTAATTGATTAAAAATTTGAATGCTCAATGTCGCGTGGGTATGGGCTTGGGAGAGCCCAAGTCAATGGAAGGCCATTAGCTAGAAGTTGATAGTATCGCTAAACCTAACAAGCTCTCCCTCCCCGTGAAAAAGGTTAGGTAGCAACAATCTTTGACATCGATTCTTGTATAATTGATTGGTGACAAGAAGGAAAAAGATCTTTGGTACCATGGAAACATAAACAACACAAATGTGTAGTTGATGATTATTAGACTAAATAAAATGAGCAAATGGCTATTAAAATGTAATTTGAATTTCTTTTTATTTTTTAAAAATGGCCATGATATGTAATATCATAATCATTCATCATACTGGTTGCCGGTAAATAAGTACAAATAATCCGCTTATTATACTGTGCTAACTTTGTCGGTGATAGCATTTATGGCAAAAAAGATTCGGGCAGAAAAACTTCTTCTTCTTTATTGTAAAGTGTTGTGCTGTGCAATATCGAAAAAGACAGTTTATCGCATTTTCAATCAAAAGCGTAGATGTAGAAACAACCAAGTTGATGTCGCAAGTTTGGGTTGTTTGTTTCTTTGCTTTGAATGTGTGCGATACAGAGAGGGGCGTAGAGTTGACTTAGACTGTTCTATTATTCAGTAAACCAATGAATTCCATAGGTTACACTTGTTAGCAAACTTCTGGCCCGACCGCTTCTTGGTGCATGAAAGATGCTGACCAACTTGTTAATTCATTTAGTGGAAGACCACGACCTCGATTATTATGTTTCTCTTTCGGATCGATTGAGGTATATTTAAACTCAGTTAGATGGAGAATTTCCACATTGACATAGTCAAAATGTTAAGAAGAATGTTGCTCGTAATACTCCCCCGGGTAAACATTCATTACTCACGAAGAATTTCCTTCATAAATATTCAGTTCATGGTCAACATGTATTTTGAGCATCCTCAAAGGTTGTGTGAATATTCGTATATATTGCTGCATCTGGGTGTTTGCGGCGATGCTCGACGAAGCTCCATAGTTTCTGCCTTCTCTCATCCTTTTGCTGAGGCAAATTTAAGTTCCAAAATGGCTCCGCGAAACCCCGGAGGAGACTTGAAAGCGCCTTCACCTCTACTCGCCATGCCGCCTTCTGTGGCATTCCCTCCGGAAGCGAGTGCTCCCCCAGTCTACGTGGGAACACCCATAGTCAACATTCCCGGCATCAACGTGGGAGGGTGGACACCCGGTCTTTTTGGTTGCTTTGACGATCTATCAAATTGTAGGTCTCTAAAAATTCATAGGACTTGATCTTGCTTCTGTCGGCTGTGTGATGAGTTACATCATGCCGATGATGTTCTTTGTCAGAGATATATGTAATAGATTCTCCATATCTCTAACATATCGATCATGTTCCTCCTTTGTTTCCAATAAAGGCTTGATCACCTGTGTCTGTCCGTGGATCACATTTGGCCAGAACGCGGAGATCATAGACAGAGGAAGCACCTGAAAGCGAAAAACCTCAACAAAACCTCGTCTGGGCAAAAAACTATGATTAAGGTTCGATTTCCTCCAGCTAACAATTTGACTTTGGCTAATGAACTGGCAGCTTGTGCATGTGCCGGGGCTCTATGCTGCCTGTTATTCCACCTCTTTTATTGTTCGTTCTAGTACACATGCACTTACTGAACCAAGCTCCGTGGCCTCTACTCGATCCCCAGCAACCAGTGCGGAGATTGTTGCGTGCACCTTTGGTGCGAGCCATGTGCGCTTTGCCAAGAGCATCAGGAGCTCAAGAACCACGGGTTCAATCATTGGTAAGTTCATTACCTAATATGTGCTTTGTCTAAGTTCATCATTCCTGACCTCCCATCAATACTTAGAAAGAACAAAAAAGAACATCAAAACTAGATTGAAACTCATTTGAGCGACTGAGCCTCCAAATGACCCAGCATCATAAACGTAGTAGGGGTGATCATATTGGATTGACAAAACTGGGAACCATCTAGAACCAGACTTGGGAACCGCCTGAACTTGACCGAACTGTCCGGTTCTGGATGGTTCCCCGAGCGTTGGTCCAGTTCCCAAAACTAGACCAAACTAGACTGACTCTATTTTGATTTTTAATTTTTCTTGATTTATGGAAAAATAGAATAAGCCCTATGTTGTACTTAATTAGTACGTCCATGATGGGGTGCGATGAGAACGCACTGTTTCGTCTTGATACGCTATGATGGAAAGACACCCTTTGAAAGGGCATGAGGGACTTGTATAAAAGTCTTCTGAAGATAACCGTTGACACGGTTGGTAGAATGTACACTCAGAAATTCCTCTCCTTTGCTTGTTCCCTTTCCATCAAAAGAAAAGAAGGCGTTCCACTTCTCCTTTACAAGAACAATTGGCATTTATGCTATGAAAATCGGATATTTTCATCGTGACTACATTTAGACTAACGTGAAGTATTTTTGTCCGTAATCCATCTACAATTCAACAATCGTTCCAGGGTAAATTGTTGACTGCGTATCGGATAGAGGTAAGTCGTCTTCCGCCGACTTTATTCCTATATTGGTATCAGAGCAAGGTCGTGATTTCTGCTTTGTTTTCATCGAATTTTCTCATTTACCTCTTGATATCAAGATCAAGGGATTGTATTCCACATTGTTTGGATGTTTATTGGTTAGAAATGCAATCTGAATCATCAAAAACTAACCGAAACGAAGAACGAGTTTAGAGTCACGTGCAACCGTACGGTTTTGGCCATTTTTTGGAATATTTTTTCGGCCAAAATAAAATTTTAAATATACAGGGTGAAAGTACTCTTCGAGGCAAGTCCGACAATGGGTCGAGCGCCGCCGAAGGACGCGTGGCGCCACACACACTTTGCCAAAAGCCGTTGCGTGTGGGCCCCACGCGCACGACGTGTTGGGTACACCAACGCGGACCGTCACACGCGCGTCAACAAACCGACGTGTCCTGACGTCACCGTGACGTCATCCAACGATTGATAAATCGCTAGATGACGTCATCTTGGCCGGCCGATCGCCGCCGACGACCGACCCCGACAGGCTAACCCATGACCCGATCCGGACCCAATCCAACCGTTGACCGGTCGAAGCGGTCAAATCAATCTCCGGTTGGATCGGTCAAACTAGCCAGGAGCCTATTAGGCTTGCTAGTGCGTGCGCCACACGCGCCGCACATTCAGGCGGCGCGTGTGGACGCGTGGGACATCAAATGGGAGTGTGGTCGACGACATTTGGTTTGTAAACGTTAGTATGAACACCTAAAGCGGGGTGAATAGGTGTGAAGACAATTTTTCAAAGAACAGTAGAAATATTTTGCTTCTAAAACAGAGTCTGAAGAACAACAAATTTTGAGCGAGTTCAGGTTTTAACAGTTAAATGGAATTACGAACAAAGTAAAGGAGTTTAGGAAAAAGAATAAGAACACATAAATTATAGTGGTTCGAACTTAGATCAAGCCTACGTCCACTCTCCACGCCGACGGCCTATTGGCTGGATTCCACTAAGAATCAAAAGAGATTTTACAGATTTGCGATCTCGACTTCACAGTGAAAAGTCTTTACTAGTCTCTCACGAAGTCTCATTATGAATTTCTCTCTTTTGTACACAACTTTGAGCTCAGTATTTAGATTAACAAGGAAATGGAAAGCTTCAGAGTTTGAAATTTCTCTTTCACGCACTATCACGAACAACCGGAGAGTCCACTTTAAATACTCTTTCATGCCTTCTCGACCGTTGCCACTAACCGAAAGAATTCTTCTAATCTACCCGTTGAACAGAATCAATTAAGGAGATCTCGAGTCATTTGAAGATTGTGATGAAAGCCCGTCAATCATATTCGCCCATACAATCAAGATCTTAGTTTCCATAAGTAGATTCTTTCCATATTTACTTGTGTCACGACCCGATCTCGCCGCCCCTCAAAATGTATCCAAGTATGAGAAAGGTCGGGTTTAGGAATACTTCGATCACGAGAGTTTCCTCACGAGATCACGAGCTCGTACCCGCGCGACGGTTTATTTATGCGATCTAGTTGTTTATAACAACCTAAAAATATATAGGAGTCGCCACAAGCCTCATTTTCGGGGGTCGGCTAAAAACCCAATCGAGGATTGGGAGTGTTCCCTCGATTTCTACGCAACCAGATATCTAGGTTCGGGGACTTGAGTTACGCTAATATTGCTATAAGCGCCCTTTCGGTACCTAAACAGTATGTTGTGTTTTTCCTAATATGTCCATGCGTTTCTTTTTATATTTTCAGGATCATCAATTCTATACTAAATGATCATGCGTGATGGATTACTTTCATTCTATTCTGTTTCTAAAAAAGAAAGGAAAACAATCAATAAAATTGAAAGTGCAAGACACGAAGTAAACAATTAAGAAAAGCAGTTAAACCTATCAGGCAATCCTAAAAAAAAAAAGAAAAAAACAATTAAAAAGGAAAGAAAGAAAACCCGCAACTCGTCGGGTTTTATACAATGCATGGAACCCGAGACATATGTCGAGAAAATGGGTATTACATGAAAATGGTCGGAATAGACATCGACCTCCACCATCTTCACGCCTTCTCCATCTTCAAGGTCCTCATCTAGACCTAATCTAAGAAATTTATGACTAGATGCATACAAGTGAAAGAAACAATCATCACAACTAAGATCAAAGCAATTGGGGTATAACCCATGTATGATTGGCTCTAAGAAAAAAGCACAGAAATCAAGCACTTTATAAAGAGCAACTTTCATAAATGGAATTTCTTGAGGCGTATCAAGCTCAAGTAAAGTCAAATTCATGGCCGAAAAGCAACAATCGCTAAAGCATGCAAATCAATCATAAGCAAATCAGAGAATGATGTATGATAACTGATTTGTTAAGCCACCTAATTAATGCATGAAAATCATGAAATTTGAACATAACGTAGGGTTAAATGTGAAGAAAATGTTTGATTTAGACATTTAACCCTAAATCCATATGCAAAAGGCCACACAAATCCATTAACATTGATATGTGGCTTGTCATTAGGAGCAAAATGCATAACAATTTAAATTGCTACATGTCAACTTGAATTCTAAGGTTACTTGACCTTAAAAATTCTCAAATTTTAACATGGGATGGATATGGATATTATGGACAGCTTTCAATGAGAATTTATCCTCAAGATCATTATGTATAAGATCACACAAAATTGGTAGACAGTCAGATTCATAGAGACAAGACAGCACTGCAGGTCAAGACAAATTCAGACTTCAAAACTTGATCTAAAAAAAAAGAAAAGCAGGGAAAATGATGGGCAAATTGGACAAACTAGGCATCGTTAGAAAGCTCAAGGTGTCCTTTACGAATTCCTATTAGGTGAAAATTGCAATTTAGGTCTTTTTCTAGCTCAAGTAAAGCCATTTGTACAAGTGGTCAGATCAGATTATAACAAGTAGAACACATCAGCAGATTAGTGCTCTTTGCAAGAAGCATCAGGCAGGGAAAATGATGGCCAAATCGCACATATAATATGTCTATGGAAAGCTTAAGAAGTCTATTACAAATCTCTAGAAGACATTAAGTCCTAATAACATCATCTACCAGCTCATTCCAAGGACCGAAGCATATCAGTCAAAACAGGCATACGAATTTCCGCATCAGAGTAGAACATAACAATTTTCCAGAATTACTTCCTGACTTTTAAAGAAGATTTCGTGTGGCTAATGATATCGGATTAGGGTGTATTATATCTTGCTGGAAAGCTAGTCGAACCATCTTCAACTCTCATGAAGGCATCAAACACAGAAAACCACAGCAACCAACTCGTATCAGGTATTTTGTACAAAAGGTCATCCAAAACAGAGAGCCAATCAGAACAGCAAAATCTCAAACAAAGTCAGGGATATTCTAGACATATTCGACCTAGGCAAATGATCTTCAATTATCGCGAAATTTTTATTTGATATAGATTGGAACCTAATGAACAACTTTCATTTAGGCATCAACTTTAGAATATAATCACAAAAAATCACGTGAAAATGGCAAACAACGCAGGTCATTAAAGGCATGAAAACAGAACACTCAATCACTTACAAATTGTAGCTCCGAATTTCTAAAGAATGCAAATGATCACAATCAACATATTGATCATCTATTATCCATTGCGACATCCATAATCCATGATTTCAGCATGCAATCAGAATTATGACAGAGCACGCGAGACTGCAAATTGTGATTGTTTGATGATAAATTGCCATGAAATTGAAGCCATATATTCTCACAAACACGTATGAGTTTACTTGATCAAAATGACATCAATCCATAATTAAACTAACCTCAAGTTGGAATCAAATGCACACCCAATCATGGAATATCAAGACAACCAGTTTTCTATGCTACTTGAATTCTCACCATACGAAAGCACAATCCAAGAGAAGGACAAGCAAGGGAATCTTAACACAATACTTCAGCAGAAAACCAAAAAGGACTACAAAATCTAAAGCTTGTAAACCCTGTGAACCCCTATGCCTCTTTTATATTCACTTGGTCCATCAGAAAGTATACAACATATGTCACAATCAATTTCAAAGAAAACAACATTAACAGATTCAGCATGCATATTTTTCTAAAAAATTCAAGAGCAGAGATATATCAATCAACCAAAACAATCTATACAAGAACAGAGCATCTAATGTCTAATGTCTGTTTAATAGAAGCATGACCTATGATCTATTCAACCCCAACAAAAATCAATTCCTCATCAAGCATGATTAAATCACTGTTTGCACTAGTAACATCATATCAAGACCATCAGTTTTTTTTCAAAGATAATAGAGTGCTAGATCCAACCGGACATTACACTTTTCAGCTCTAGCAACACAGATCTCAAGTTGCAAACCAAAATTTTCACATTTGACAGATGAGTGAACACTTGAGAATTAAGATAGTAGACGGTCTAGAGAAACTTGTTTAAAAGTGATGTGACAAATGGTAAATAAGCATTTACACTACTGGGTCATGTTCAGCAATCAAATTGATTCTGTCGCTCAAACATATTTGGCGAGCAAGCCTTTATATGCATAGTAATTGTTCATCACAGAAAGCAACTTAGTGCAACAAATACCATGTCACGCAGGTTGAGTAAGTGAACACAACACTTCCAATAGAGAAAACTGAGGAAACAGCGACTACAGAGGTCAAACCTCAGTTCGAAGAAGCTACCGAAGTTGTCATATGAGAGCTAAGACCAAGCCAAAGTCGGTCGTGGAGGAAACTCTCGTCGCCGCTGTCGTCATCTCTACTGTCGATGCGAATCTGAGCCCTGTACTTTGAGCTCCTCGACCGGCCGTCTCAGCGAGTCAGATCCGGTGCGCGAGAGAGCGATCGAGAGGGAGAGACGTCGATCCGGCCAGACAGATTCGACGAGAGAATCCCCGATCGAGAGAATCACCGATCGAGCTCCAGAGAGAGAGAGAGAGCCAGAATCGAAAGAAAACCCCCTTCGATCGAGCGAACCAACCTCCGATCGAGTTTTTAGAGAGCAAGCGTCTGATCTCCGAGAAAGAACCAAAATCCCGAGAGCCAGAGAGAGAGTGATTGAGAGAAAGAGAGGGATCCGCTGAGTGAGAATCGCTAGAGCGAGAGCGAAACGGAACTCCCCTCGCAATCCCCAACCGCCGGCCTTCAATTTCCGATCCCCGCTAATGAGAGAAAACCTAGCCTTCGACTTGAGCTCGACGGAGAAGTACTGGAGACGGATGCGGAAACTTCCTCCGGTGGACGGCGAGCGAAGTGGAGATTTTCCCCCGAGGAATGACGGATGTCTACCGGGATCGTTCAAGGCTAGGCATCCGAGATCTACCATGGAAGCTCCATCGAGCAGTTATTGAGAGAGAGAATTCAGCTTGCGAGCGTCCGAGAGGAGAGAGAGTGCGAGCGTCGCGAGCTCGAGAGAGCCTCCGAGAGGAGAGAGAGAGCGAGCGGGAACCGAGAGAAAAAGAGCCCCCTCGTGAGAACCCCCCAATCCCCTTTTCTATTTTTTTCTTTCTTTTTATTTTCATTTTCTCTCCTTTTTCTTTTTCGTTTTCCTTATTTCTTTTTTTCTCTTTTCATTTCATTTCATTTTTTTTTCTTCTTGTTTTCTCCTTGTTTTGTTTTTGTTTTGCTTTTGTTTTGTTTTTGTTTTTTTCTTCTTTTTATTTTTTCCTTTACTTCTTTTTTTCTTTTTTCTTTTTGTTTTCTTTTCATTTTCATTTTTTATGTTTTCATTCGTCCATGTTTTTTTAATCTTTTGGGCTCTTTATTCTTTTCCTCTCTCTTTTTTTTTTTTTTTTTTTCGTTTTTCCTTATTTCTAATTTTTGTTGTCTTTTCATTTCAAACAATTTTTTTTAACTTTTACAAATTGAATGTTTAAAACGTCGACAAAAATTTCGGGTGTCAACAACTTGCAAATCCGAAAAGATTTGATTTATCTAAATTGATTCCAATAAAGATAATCAATCTTGTAGGTGATATATCAATCCAGAAAGCCATCCATCAACCATACGAACGAAACTTCTAAAGAGATAAACAAAACCTCGCATCTGGATAAGTCTTCATTCTTTAGTAGCGTTCAGTCTGGAATTTGTCGGAGTGAGTAGACTTTGACACAAAGTCTAGGAGACTTGGACTTTGACACTAAAGTTTGGTCGTCTTCATAATAGACTTTGAATAAGTTATGTCAACTTTCAAGCTTTCAATGAGTTTTCTCCAACAATCTCCCACTTTTTGATGGTGATAAAACTTCCATGCAGATTTAAGAACTTATATCCTGTAAAACAACACTTTAGCAAGTATATGATATTTATAAGAGAAATAGATAAGGATCTATGGATGGCATCGCTTCGCAACCATAGAAAACATGTTAATCTTGAAAAATAATCAAACACCAAAATTAAAACATCCACAACCATCCACATCCATAATCATGACCACAAGTTTACGCAAAACAGTCAAACCGAATTTCTTTTTTCTTTATTTTTCTCCCTTCCTTAGCCGGCCAAATAGGGTTGTTGACACCTAATTTTTGTTTTCCAATACATAAAAAAATTAGAGAAAAAGAGAAAAAAAAAGAAAAAAAGAAAAATAACAAAACAACAAAAAAAAAGAAAAGAAAAAGAAAAATAAAAAATGCCTATTTTTCCCTTGCGCGGCCCAGGCCCATTTCCCCTTTGGCCTAGCCCACGCTGGCCTTCTCCCTCCTCCATTTTCACACAAGAAACCCTAGAGAAAGAGGGGGAAAGGAAGGGAGAGAAAACGGAGAGGGAGCGAGAGAAGGGAGTTTGAAAGAGGAGGATCAAACCAAAGGGAGTAGGAAAGCTCGAGGAAGTAGCTAGCCATTGCCGGAAACCTGTCCGCCCGCCAACCGCCGCCGTCTTCCTCGAAGCCCAGGTTGGTATTCCTTTAAACACTTGGTGCGCGGTTTTTTGAAGTTGAGCCGGCTGGAGCTCATTCCGTCCCGGTTCGGGCGAGCTGCGGCCTCCATAAATCCCTATTTAGATCATTGTTGCACTCTTGGTTATTTGCTACGAGACCTTGGACCCACCTCGAGTCCTGGTTAGGTCCTAGATCTTGTGAAACCCGACTGCCCCCCACTTGTTTGTCCAAATGCCCAACTGAAACTTCGCTTCGACGTTCCCTACTTCGATCATGTTTGGCCGCCGAAGCACCGTCGTGATCTGGCTAGACGCCGAGCTGTGTCCCTACCTAGATGTAGTAGGAGCGTCACGCTCGGGTTAGTCGTTGCCGCGTCGGTCACCGCCGCCGCCTCCCCGTCGCGACTAGACGATCCACGGGCGAGGCGGGGGCGCGGCCGGCGAAACGCCGACCCCGACCGACCGCCATAGCCATTGCGACCCCGACTCCAAACGTCAAGGGTCACTCTCGTCGCCTGATTAAGCGGCACCATCACGGCCCTCGTCGGACGGGTCACTGCGGCGCGCACCTCACCGTCCCCTGCTGCGAAGCAAGGCCAAGGGCCGAGCTAGGCCGGATCACGGATCTAGCTCGGCCGGCCCTCTTCTACTTAAGCCCGTGAGAGGCCTCTTTCAAAAAAAAAAAAAGAAAGAGTTGGGCCCATTAATTGGGCCCAACCCCTATCATACGCAAGCCTGACCATGGTTGGTCAAGCCTGGGCCTTGTCTTTCAGTGGCCGACCTGCCCGCCCCCTCAACTGGACCAAACTCGGGTCTAGTCTCCAACCGAACCGCACCCAATTCGCCCAATTTTTTAAATAAAAAATTTAAATTTATAAAAAATTTTAAAAAATTAAAAAATTAAAAATTTTGAAAATCCAAAAATGTAGGTTTTGATTAGGAATGTCCATGTATTGCTTTTATAGTGTAATTAGGCCTTTATTTGCTCGTATATTGATTATATTGCATGTTTAATTTACCTGTTTAATTATGTTTGCTATTGCTTAGTTGCATTTGTTTAATTTTACTGCAATTAGGATTTTGATAGTTATGATTGTTACTTTAATGATTGCGTACCCGCATGACCACCACACATGTTAGTGGATATGTATAAAATTAATCCAAACTGCTTGACAAAAATTTTTACTCTTAAAATAAATAAGATTAGGTACCGAAAGAGCACTAATTGGTCAATTAGTGTAATCAAGTCCCTAATCCTAGATTCTCTGGTTGCGTAGGAAGTGAGGTACGCTCTCATGCCTCACTTAGTTTCTAGCCGACCCCAATAGGCTAGTGATAACTCCTTTTGTGCAAAATTCCTGAAATATATCCCAACGTCACGCAAAGTATGGGCTTGGGAGAGCTCACGCCTAATCATGGGCCTTAGGCCCGTCCTTTAGGCAATACCCCTAAACCTGTTCTCTCTTCCTGAGAGTAGGTCGTGACAAGGGCGACGACCGGCCGCCGATCGGCGACAGGCCAGGCGAGGCTCGAGCTCACCACCAGTCGCCAATGACTCGGCGAGGCTCGGCCTCACCGACGACCGGACAGGGCTCGAGCTCGCCGGCATTGGGCGGGGCCTCGGCCTTGCCGACAACGAGCAAGCTCGATCTCACCCGTTCCGGTCGCCGGCCATGTCGTGGCCAGCGACTAGCCGAAGAAGAAGAAGAAAAAAAGAAAAAGAAAAGGAAAATTAATTATTAAAAATTATATTTTTAAAAAATTAAAAATTATTAAAAATTATATTTAAAAGTTAAAAATTCAATTTTCAAAAAATATTTTAAAAAAATTATAAAAATTTTCCATTAAATTTGTATTGCATAAAAATTGTTAAAAATTTTGTATTGCATAAAATTTGTTAAAAATTTTGTATTGCATAAAAATGTTTTAACAATACCTTTTTCTTTTTATGAAAAATCATAAAAATGAGTTTTTTTAGGTTTAGTTAAAAAAAAATTTCATGTTACAATTTTTAGTTATTCAATGGTATGTTCACTTCAAATAAGAGAAGCATGTGCATAGTCTAGTTTTTTATAAATATTTCAATTTATAAGTTTTTTTAACTTTTTTTATTTTATTTACTATTTTTAATTTAATTTAAAGTTTTAATCCAATTAGCATATAGTAGAAGTGGGGTTTTCCTAGAATATTAACAGGTTTTCGCAATACGGGTAGAGTCGGGTATGGATACGGGTCGAATCGGGTATGGGTCACTAGATTTACACTACAAGAATATTGGTCAAAACGGATTAAATTGGTCAAATATGGGTCGACCAATTTTCGACCTGACCCATACCCGACCCAACCCACCCATTTGCCACCCCTAGTTAGGACAAGAAAGACGGACAAAAGATCAAGGTTGGCTCGGAAAACGTATCATGTCCATTTTTTTCTATGTAATACAAGAAATTAATTAAGCAAAAGCCAATTCGGCAAATGGTATAGGAATAATTCGTTAACAAAAGTTAGGGTCATTTAATTTTGTGTGGCTTCTGTACATAGAAAGGAGCACTTTTCTGTTACCATGTTCTCATGGGCTTGAGTGAAACATAAAGAGAGGAGGGATCGTTCAATCATGAACTCGGTCCAAAGGAGACGCAATCAACCGAAGCGGCGTGCCTTCATGAATGGTAGATACTAAATATCATCTCAACCATCGCTTATGTGAATCACACTGTCAATGATGATCGTGGTGTGATTACATTCATCATTTTCGTAAAGTGGATCCACATGAAATCGAAGCTCTGATCTGCAAATAAATATGAGATTGAAGGGAAGTGGAAAAGCGACTGCAGATGTCAACATGTCATTGACGATGCGCGAATTACTCTGGTGGATGTATGATTGTACAATGGGGGGAAAAGTGCCAAAAAAGTCATAAACCTTTTGCCTTTGTGCCAATTTAGTCCTAAACCTTTTTTTGGTGCCGATTCAGACCTAAACATTTTTAAGTTGTGCCAATTCAGTCATTTCTGGCCAATTTTAGCCGGATTTTATTGGCGGACGCCGGCCGACGATGTGGCATGATCGGGCGCTGCGTGAACAATTTTAAATAATATTTTAAAAATACTTTTAATATATTTTTCTTTTTTTTTCTTTTTTTCTTTTTCCTTTCTCCAACCGGTCGCCGAGGTTCAACGACCGACGGAAGCGACCGCCGGCGAGGGCGAGGCCGACCTCGCCGGATCTCGGCGGTCGAGCCTCGGCGGCCATGGGCGGGCCGGCGAGGGGGAGCCTCGCCCATGGCCCGATCCGGCGAGGTGGCCATGGGCGAGGTCGAGCCTCGCCCATCGCCCATGGCCGATCCGGCGAGGCGGCCATGGGCGAGGCTCACCCTCACCCTCGGCGGCGGTCGCCGGACCTCGGCGACCGGCTGGAGGAAAAAGACAAAAGTAAAATATATATATATATATTTAAAAAAATATTTAAAAATAAAAAAATATTTAAATATTATTAAAAATTGTCCACGTCGGCGCCGATCAAGCCACGTCGGCGGCCGGCCCAATCAACAAAATCCGGTCAAAATTGCCGGAAAGGACTGAATTGGCACAATTTAAAAGGTTTAGGACTGAATTGGCACCGAAAAAAAAGGTTTAGGACTAAATTGGCACAAAGGCAAAAGGTTTAGGACTTTTTTGGCACTTTTCCCTACAATGGGAACATCGATTTCCAGTTACTAAAGTAATAGGCGTCTCCAACCATTGGGAACCTCAATGGCCACATTTTTCACATGCGAATGGAGAGGTGGGAAGTTCAAATTCCTACATTCTCAAAGAAGTTGAGGTGATGAAGATCTAGTTTTAGGTGTGAGTTTCGACTTCCATACCCTGTAAGGAAACAAGACGAAAATTTGAGAGTGAAAGTTAAAGTTCGAATAAAGTAGAACAGACAAAAAAAATAAAGAAGTAATAAGTGTCAAGGCTTAAGAAATAATAGCAGGGAGAACCCCCGAGGGTGGGACTTCCCACTGTCTAAGAAGGACTAATATTTTTCGAGAACTTTCGTGTTATGTCTGATATTTCAACATACTCCGACATGCAATCAAAAATTCGACATATGATCAACTCACTCGACACGCGATTCAATTCGGATACTCATGGGGTCAATTTTACAAAATTGTAATAAATGATGAGTCAAAATGTAAATATGTAGAAAAATAAAAAATAAAGGGAGAAAAGAGAAAAACTTAGTCTTCTCTTCTCTTATGAGTCTCATTTCTCATGATGCACGGTTTTAGTATAAATTCATTATATGCTCTTTTTTTTATTTATTGATTTGTGAATTTAAATCGTATTAATTTGATTTTTCTTTCAAAAATGATAATTTATCATGTATATATAAAAATATATGTTTAATATACAACATGTCCCAATATGTCGGAATTCTTTTTTTTTTAAAGAATTGACGTGTCGATGTGTTGTGTCAAATGTCGTGTGTCAATGTCGATGCTACTTAACCCCCTGTCTTACCGTATGCCCACTCTTCCATGAAGAAAAGTTTGGGCGAGAACTTAAGGTGCGAGGAATTTGAGCATTAGGATGTAAAAGTGAGGAACGCAGTTTGGCTAGACTCGAGTTACCAAACTACCATAGGCAACTAGAATGTTGACAAGGTCAACATGAAGCTGACCTTAGTAGCAAATGATTACTTTATATGAGAGTTTTGCTAGCATAACAATCCTCAAGGTACTTGTAAGGATAACAATTTATTGTAAATTATAAATTCTTGAAAAAATAGGTCTCATAACAATTTATAATTGTTGATACCTAAATTTGACCATTTTATTAAGGGCTTTATTATATAGAAAATTAGTATTAATTAAAAAAGAAAATCTTATTTAAAAAAAGAAATTAAAAATTTAGTTAAAAGAAAAGTAAAATAAATAATTTTCATCTTGTATGTAGACATTAGAAGCATTTACATTACTATTACTAATTATTTAAAAAAAAAAAAAGAAAGAGAGAGAGGGTCCGCGGACAGGCCGGCCCGCGGACCTCTTCCCTCCTCCTTCTCCCTCACGCGTCGCACGCAGTCTGCAAAAAGGCAAAGAGGAGGTACAGAGGCAGTACGGGAGCCACGACCAAGGCTGGCTGTCGGGGTTAGCCAGCAGGATAGCTGGCGATGGCACGGGCCATGTGCGCCTGCCGGCCGGGCTTAAGAGGGGGAGAGGTCTTGGGTGATAGCGAGTGCGCCTGACGGCCGGGCTTAAGGTGGGGAGAGGTCTTGGGCGATAGTGGGGGGAGAGATTTGAGGGGTTCGTTCGGTGAGAGAGCTTGAGGAAGTGAGAGGGGGAGAAACGGAGAGTGACCGGGAAAAGGGAGACTTGGAATCCACCTCATCCGAGAACCGCTTAGCCATACCCAATGCGAGCTCGTGCCTCCTATGTAACATCCCAAGCCCCATTGTGTAATATTGTCCGCTTTGGTCACCCGCCCTAGCGCGGACGAACCGCCATCCCAGCCACGGTCTTTTCCCTCACGGCTTTAAAACGCGTTACACAGATTAGAGGGACCCAAGCCTTATAAGCTAACCAAGACCTCCCTCCCTAAGCGATGTGGGACAAGAGAGGAGGCTGTCACACTCTCCACCTCTTAACAGAAGAGCGTCCTCTCTGTAGCCCTACGGGCGTCAGAACAGCATTCTTGCTGTGACCCCACACGCGGTCGGGAGTCGGCTCTAATACCACTTGTAACATCCCGAGCCCCACTGTGTAATATTGTCCGCTTTGGGTCACCCGCCTTGGCGCGGACGAACCGCCATCTCAGCCACGGTCTTTTTCCTTACGGCTTTAAAACGCGTTACACAGGTTAAAGGGACCCAAGCCTTATAAGTTAACCAAGACCTCCCTCCCTAGGCGATGTGGGACAAGAGAGGAGGCTGTCACATCCTAGCCGGAACCACCAAGCCGCGGCTTGCCTTTCCTCTATTTCAAGTTTTTTTTTTTTTCCAGTGAGTTTCCTGTTTTTCGGTTCAACCTGTATCGATTTCCTAAGGATTTCAGCTTGGGGACATGCGAGGCAACCGAACTGGTCCAATATATCGATCTCGCCCACCGTTCGCCACCCCCGAGCCAGGAAGGGACCCCCGCCAACCTTTTTTGTGCCCTGCTTTTGTCCTGCTCTCTCACATTTTGTGCATGGTTTACTGAGTAGGGGCGTGCGTTTTGAGTTTGCTTATGCTGTCCCTTGTTGATGTTAAGCATTCCCTGCCATTCTTGTGGAGCTTTGGCCTAGTTTCGAGTCTTATTCTTGTCCGTGGCAGCCTTGACCTGACGCACCCTAGGTGTTTGATAAAATGCCCTTGAGGCGCTTCTGGTAAAACAGCCACTGCCTTTGCCATATCCAAAGCTCGTGTGTCATCGTTTTGATCCCTAGTTACTGAGGTCGTCTTGCATGAAGCCTTATCTCATTGATCGTGGGTAGTGATTGGCGAGTTTGAACGGTGGCCTTTCTTCAAGAGAGATCTGGGCAATGGTGTTCCTGGCAAAAGAAAGAAACGAAGAGTAATGAAAGAGAGATAACGTCAATCCGTAAGCCATTTTGAGCATGTGGGCTGGATGGACTTTAGGTTTATCTGATTCATTTTCAAAGAGTGACATTTGTCTTCATTTCGTCCGCTTTCGCTCACGTTTTGCCGAGATTGGAACTTGTGGCCGTATGTTGCGCCTCACGTCCGTCTTGTGTTTTGCGTTTTATATATATATTCGGGATTGTTGGATTGTGATGCGCGCTGTTCTTGGCTCGGGATGGATCATGGTTTTGGCGTTTTGAGGTGGGGTTGAACTCATGGGAACTTCTGGGTTTAATGGAAGCTTCCGGCGTGCTGAGAACACACGAGGAAGAAGAAGAACACGAGCAGGAAAGAAAAGATCCAAAAAAAAATGAAAAAGGAATTAAAAGTTAATATTAATATAAAAGAAAATAGAAAACAGACAAGTTTTTAGGTTAAATTCAGGTCGTCGAATCAAGCTAGCGAGTTGGATTGGGTTTACCCAGTCCAAACCCATTTTCTCGAATATAATAATATTAAATATTAAAATTATAAAAAAAAACAAACAAATTTAATCAAATGGGTTTTGTTCATTTTAGGTTGAATTGAGGTCATTGAATCAAATAGCAAGTTGGATCGGGTTTACCCGGTCCAAACCCATTTTCTCAAATATAATAATGTTAAATATTAAAATTATAAAGAAAACAGACAAGTTTAATCAAATGGGTTTTGTTCATTTTAGGTTAAATTCAGTTCGTCGAATTAGGCAAGCGAGTTGGATCCAGTTTACCTAATCCAAACCCGTTTTCTCGAATATAATAATATTAAATATTAAAATTATATTTTAAAAATTTCAAAATTTCAAAAAAGATTTCGAAAAAATAATTTAGAGACTTTCCAATATTTCAAAAATTTAGGAAATCAAAAGAATTTTTTAAATTGTTTAAAAATTTCAGTAGTAATTGGAAAAATAATAATAATATTAATAATAAAGAAAATCCATTTTTTTGTAAAATCTAAAAATTCAATATTTCCAAAAAAATCAAAAAAATTAAAAAAATTAAAAAATTAAAAATCCTCAAAAAGTTTAAAGTCAATCTTTTGGGTTATTTTCTCTTGAAAAGTGGAAGTTTTCAATTTAGAACTATGCTCAAGATTGACCAAGGCATTAGGTCTCTATCTTAGGATTTTAATTGTCCTTAGATACAAATGACCTTGATTGCGTAATGGTCTCTATCTTATGGTTTTAATTGTCCTTAGATATAAATGACCTTGATTGCGTAATATTGATACGATGATTTTGGCTTTCCTTTAGTTTAGTTATGATTAACATTTATGTTTTCCTTAAAGCTAAGTCTTTGTTATCCCATGAAATGTATTTTATGCTTTCCTTAATTGCTGATTATTACGCTAATAATTGTGAACCTGCATGATCACATCACATATTAGTGGATAAGTATAAAATCAATCCAAACATCTTTAAAAAAAAGCTTTTTTAAAAATGAACAAGATTAAGTATCGAAAGGGCATTTGGATTCTCTGGTTACGTAGGAAATGACGTATACTCTCATGTCTCACCTGATTTCTAATCGATTTCAATAGGCTAGTGGCAACTTCTTATTAAAAAATTCTTATGAACATTCTAACATTGCACGAGATATAGACTTGAGAAAGCCCGCGTCTAAATCATCAGTTGTAGGCCCGTTTTTTAGGCAATAACCCTAAACATATTCCCTCTTCTGAATAGTAGGTCGCGATAATAATTATTTGTGATTTGATTTTTTGTGGTTTAAAATTAACTGTTATTCTCACAATACATTAAAGTTTATCACGCAATCATTTCTCTTTTCATACTAACCATTTTGTTTCTAGCCAAATTTATTTTTGTACTCCTAAGAACATGTTTAGAATAGAAATCCGTTTGATAACATATGTGTGTGTGTGTGTGTGTGTGTGTGTGTGTGTGTATTACTTTTCTATTTCTAGAGTTGAGATGAGAAATAAAACTCTTCTCATCACTTACCCTTACTACTAGACGGCCGCCCACTCCCCAACCGCTGGTCACCTTTCGCCGCCATGTAGGAATGAGACATTTTATTTCATTATCAAATGAATTTTTGTTTCAAGAGAAAAAAATTGGTGTCATTATTAAAAGCATATTTTTGTTTACAAACTTATTCAGAGAATAGAAATAGCTAGCTAGATGTTGTGTCAAAAAATAAAATGGATATCATTTATAGCCTTAGAGTCCGACCATTAATCATTTACCATTAAACCAAGATTATTGCATTGTCTATATGTAGAAATTAAAATTGGGCTAGGGTCCACTTTTAGCATCTTTTTTTTTCCTAAATAACCCTACAGTATATAATAAAATGAACAAAAATCATCAAAAGGTAGATCCGATTCATTCCAGAGGCGTGTTTTCTCCCAAAAGGTTACTTCATCTTTCGACAAAAATCTTTTTATATATGAGTGACGTAATAAATAGAATTAATCACAATAGAAGAATTATATATATATATAAACGATACAATTGCTTCTTCTTTTTTTTGTCAATCCTACTCTATTCCTACTCTATTCCTACTCTACACTCACTCTCAGACTTTTGCCCTGCCTCTTGCAGGGCGTGGGAGTCGAAACCCACTCTTGAAACTTACGCGTCCCCACCCCATCCCCCTGAAAATGTGGGGATTTGAACCCCTCACCTCCCCTTCCATGTTGTACAATTGCTTTAAAATCATGGATTTCTTCTTTTGTTTGTTGGACCCACGGTTCTTTGACACTTATTAACTCTAATCAAAATCTAATGACTTTTGAAATTAGTCGAATCATGTATTAATTAATGAAAGGGGATTGTGAAAATCAAAATCGTGAGAATTGATCATTTCTTTGTCATTGATTCTTGTATAATCGTGGAAAATGATCATTTCTCTGAGTTTTATTTTGATTTACTGCGAGTTGCGTTGATTTCCCGAGAATCCCGGTTCGGAGGAGTGCGGGGCGACCGGACGTAACCCGATCTATCGAGCTCGCCCATTGTTCACCGCCCTCGAACGGGGTAGGGGCCTGGAACTGGACACTCACTCCGCAAACCATTGTCTTGTCCTGTTTTGGCAGAACTGTGAAACAACTCGTTTTTTTTTGTTCTTTTTTTCGGGGTCCTTAGGCGTGCTATGTTTGGAAGAGCTGATGTGGTTGTTTTGGTTTGTCTGATGGCTTCTGTTGGGTCTATGTCCGGATTTGAGTGCAAAAGATGTTCAATATCTCCCTTGCAGCCGCTGCGTACCACGTGTTTGACCAAACGCCCTAGAGAAACCGGAGAACAGTCCCTGCTTTCAACTCGAGATCGTTTCGTGTTCGTTTATATACTCGTGGAATCACGTCAGCTTTTTATGTTTTCGCTGTGTTTCTACGTGATTGTCGCAAAATGGTTGGGTACCGTCGAGTTGGCGACGGTTTTTCTTGGTTCCAGTAAATGGATTAGTGCTTGCCGGAGTTTGTGGCCGGCGGTGGTCGACGCCGGTCGGGATGGATGGCCGGCGGGTGGTGAAGGATCGGCGTTTGTACGGTCACCGGCGACCGAGGATAGCCGCGTCAGTGAAGGGGTTGGTCCGGAAGCAAGCTTCGGGCGTGGGAGGAAACCATCGGGGAAGAAGGCACGTGAAGAAGAAGATCAAAGGGAAAAGAAAATAATTAATTAAAATATTAATATTAAAAAAAAAAAAAGGTTTTAAGAAATAGTTTTCTAATTGGGTCAAGTCCGGGTTGTTGGATCGGGTCAACAGTCTGGTTCAAGTTTATCCGATCCGAACCGTTTCGCCGTATATAATAATATTAAATATTAAATATATATTTAAAAAATTAAAATTCAAAAATTTCAAAATATGAAAAATAAAAATTCAAAAATTTTCTGAAACTTTCAAAATTCGAAAATTCAGTTTTTTCATAAAAATTCCGAAAATCAGAAAAAATAAAAATCCCCGACAAGGATAAAATTAATATTTTGGGCTATTTTTTTCCTAAAAAGTGAAAGCCTTTTAATTTAGAATTATGTTCAAAATTCACCAAATCCTTAGAGCTCTATCTTAATATTTCAATTGTCCTCAAAGACAAATGCCCCTTAATTGCACACTTTCCATATATGTTGATGGTTTCCCTTTGGCTTAGTTAGTAATGGCATCTTCCTTATTTGATAATGTTAAATCTTTTGCTTTCACATGCACTTTATTTAACGCTTTCCTTGGCTACTAATTATTCTTTTTAATGATTGCACACTTGCATGATCACCTCACATGTTAGTAGACAAGTATAAAATCAATTTAAATGCCTAATGAAAAAAATATTTATTTAAAAATGAATAAGGTTATGTACTGAAATGGCACTAATTGGTTAATTAGTGTAATCAAGCCCCCGACTATAGATTCTCTGATTGCGTAGGAAATGAGGTACACTCACATGCCTCACTTGATTTTTAGCCAACTCTAATAGGTTAGCGGTGACTCTTTTATTAAAAAAATTCCATACATTTAACTTGAATACCCAATGTCGCGTGAGGTATGGACTTGGGAGAGCTCATACCTAATTATTGGCCATAAGCTCGTCCTTTAGGCAGTACCCTTAACCTATTCCCTCCTCCAAAGGGTAGGTCGCAACAACTGTGAGCATCGTCGATTAGATTCCGACATTGTATCTTCGAATCTATCAAGGGGCAGTGCCTTCTTGTTATTGTTTTTACTATCCAATATTGTTGATTAGATTTTGACGTTGTGTCCTCGAATCTATCAAGGAGCAATGCCTACTCGGTGTTATTTTCACCATCCATCACTATTGAATTAATTCCGACGTTGTGTCCACTAACCCATCTAGAAGCAATACCTTCCCCGGTGTTGTTTTGTTGTCTTGGCGTCGTCGATTATATTTCGACGTTGTGTAATCCATTTGATCTTGTGGGTTTTCATTAATATATTGAAGGGTGTTTGAATCAGGCCGTTGATTAGATTCCAAAACTTGTCATCATCAGTTTCGAGCTTGTATTGAATGATTTCATTAGACTCAAGACTATATAATATTTATATTTATTTGTATTTGACCATCTCTATCCAATACTAGTATAGAATCTAAGTCTTCTTAAATAAAAGTCAAAACATAATACTTAGGCTCCGTTCGTTTTGCAGAAAATAATTTTCGAAAAACGTTTTCCGGATTTTTCGGCGTTCGTTTCACAGAAAATGAATTCCTTGGGAAAAATGTTTAAAAAGTCTTATAAATTATGGAAAATGTTTTCCACTTTTGAAAAGTGGAAAAAAATTTCCTCACTTGATCTCTCTTATCGCATACCTCTACAGATACTCACTTCCTCCTCCCTTTCTTCTTCTTCTTTTCTTTTTTTATTCGAATTATATTTTTATTTTTATTTTATTTTTTAATTCAAATTAATTTTTATTTCCTTTTCTTTTCTTTTTCTTTTTCTTTTCTTTTTTCTTTTTCTTTTTCTTTTTCTTTTTTTTCTTTTGTTTGTTTCCCATCTTCTTCTTTCTTGGCTAGTTGTCGGCCGTCGCCAAGCGAACCTCGAGCTTGTCAATCTAGCAAGCTTCGAGCTCAACGCTAACCAATGGCCGGTCGCAAGCCATCGCCGTGGCCAGCGACCGGCCAAGAAAGAAGGAGATGGAAAACAAAGAAAATAAAATTAAAAGAAAAAAGAAAAAAATTAATAACATATTTTAAAAATTAAAAATAATTAAAAATCAATTTAAAAAAAAAAAAAAAGAAAATCCATTTAAAAAGATAAAATAAATGAAAAAAGTATAGGAAGGAAAATATTTTTCTTAACAAACAATGAAAAATATTTTTCGCTTCATTTTCAAGTTTCCTTCGAATACTGGAAAATAATTACATTTTCTTGGAAAATGACTTCCTAAAAAATATTTTGCAGAAGCGTCACATTTTCCACAAAACGAATGGAGCTTTAGTGAAAAATATTTTGTTACGGGATCTAAAACGAGTGAAACAGGATCCCCACTCCTTTATATAAGCTACCAAAGTTGGTGGAGGCCTCCTCATTTATGGCACCAATTTGGCCCCTGCCAACTTTCTAGCTAAGAAGCACCAACACTCCGACACGCGTCCGACACACTCCAACACGTTCTGACACGCGGTCATCAAGTGTCGGAAAATCCGACATGTGATCAACTCTTTCCCACACGCTCCGACACGCGAGTCCAAAATTTTGACATGCGATTCCGACACGCACCGGTCAATTTTAAAAATTTTCAATACTTGAGGGGTCAAAATGTAAATATATGATAAAATAATGAAAATAAAAAAATAAATGGGAAAAAAGAAAATTATTACTCTCAAGTTTCTCACTTATAAGTTCTTATCTTCCCGTGAGGGACGATGAAACGCTCCTCTTCTTGTCGGCGTCATTCCGTTGCCTCCACATACTTAAAGTTATAATTTTTTTGCTTCTTTCCACCTCTCACAAATATCGCTTGCAAGTTATCTCTTTTGGTCTATGTTATTGGCTTGTGAGTTATCTCTCACATTTTCCGTGGCAAATTTAGTGATTGTCTTTTCTTTTGGTCATACTTCGAGAGTTCTTGTCCTAGATTTTCATTTTTCTTGAACCTTGTTTTGCAGAGGAGCTCCAAGCTAGTCTATATCATGAACTCTAAACTCTATATAGAACTATAAGAAATCTCACTAATTTCCGACAAATATAAGAAAACAGGACATGTTCCTTCAAGTTTACTCTTTCATGTTTGCAATCTTTGAATTTTTCATTCAATTTTTATCAAATTAAAATAATGAATGATATCAACAAATATTTGATTAATATTTTTAGCATAAATTAATTATATGCTCTTTTTATTATTATTTATTTATTTTTATATTTTTATATTTATATATAAGGTGTCGGAATTCTCTATTTTTTAAGAAATGTCGAGTCGGCGTGTCGTGTCATGTTACGTGTCGTATGTCCGTGTCGGTGCTACAGTTTTCCAGCTAGGCCAGTTGTGGCTTCTACAGAAGAGGAGTGAGATCCAGAGAGAGGTGATGCTCAGTTTAGCATTAAATATGGAAGCGGGAGAGGGGATGCTCCCTTCAACATTAGGTGCGGAAGCGACCCCTGCCACGGCACACTTCAGGCATCCCGTTCCTCGACAGGTCGACGCAGGAACACCTGATCACAACGTTCCCAATGCCAACGTGGGGGGTGGAGCACCAGTCTTTGT
This sequence comes from Eucalyptus grandis, assembly GCF_016545825.1. Lineage (NCBI taxonomy): Eukaryota > Viridiplantae > Streptophyta > Magnoliopsida > Myrtales > Myrtaceae > Eucalyptus > Eucalyptus grandis. Next base: position 16,079,803 of record NC_052614.1, read on the forward strand.
GGTTGCTTCAAAGATATATCGAACTGTAAGTCTTTTTCTCCAAAGAATGATTCCACAGAATTCGATCTTGCTTTTGTCAATCATGCGTTGAGGTATGACGTTCTTTGTTAGAGATATATATAATAAATTCTTCATAACTCTAACATATTGATCATCTTACATTTTTGTTTCCAACGAAGGCTTGATCACCTCTGTCTGCCCGTGCATCACGTTCGGCCAGAACGCTGAGATCATAGACCAAGGAAATATCTATAAGCGAAAAACCTCAACGAATCCTCATCTTAGGGAACAACTATGATTAAGGTTCAATTTCCTCCTACTAACAATTTGACCCTGGCTAATGAACTGGCAGCTTGTATGCGTGCCGGGTATCTGTGCTGCCTGATATGCCATATCTCTGCTTGTTCGTTCTGGTACACATGCACTTACCGGACGAAGCTTCGCGGCCTCTACGCGATCCCCGGTGACCAGTGCAGAGATTGTTTCTTGCACTTTTGTTGCCAGCCATGCGCGCTTTGCCAAGAGTATCGGGAGCTCAAGAACCAAGGGTTCGATCCCTCTATTGGTAAGTTCGTTACCCCATATGTTCTTAGTCCAAGTAATGTAAAAAAATTTATTCACATATACAACTAATCAATCAAGAAAAAAGGATCCATATATGATTGTTTGAAGCATACCTGTTTGAACCATTGTTTCACTTTAAGAAAAGTAGATCACTCTGATAATCGGGGATCTATCGGAATGCCAGATCTTCCTCTCTATGACCTATTTCGATATAGCAGCTTTCAATGGGATTAAAGCAACTGATAGGTATAACCTACCCTTTTATAGGCTAGAGAGGAGACCTAGCAAACCCTAATCAACAGCGTGTCAACTGGGCCCTTCCCATTACGGGCTTCAGTTAAACACAATTGCCTACACTTTGTTGCTCAACTAGGCCCGTTATCAATAGATGCCAATACCCAATTCAATCAGATCACTGTAGGGTTCAACAAATATTGGAATATCCATTAACCCGATTATTTAAAATAGAAAATCAATTAATTAATGTAAGCCCATATTATAGGAAATTTCCAACAAGTAATTCATCGTTCCTGACTTCTATCAATACTCAAAAAGAACAAAAAAGAACATCGAAACTAGATTGAAACTCAATCGAGCGACTATAAGCCACCAAAGAACTCGGCATCAGAAGCATAATAACCCTAATAAAATGCGGTCCGTTTGGTTATGCATGTTTCTGTGCTAACAAGGGACACAACTACTTTTTACTCCATTTGATTGGTATTGCTTGGAAGTAATATGGGATTTATAATTCACAATATGAAGAGTTCTTTTGTGTTTCTTGTTGTGAAGACAGATAATCTAACTTAACTTAGTGGCTAGAGTATTGTTTTCATATGGCGAGGATTGAATCATTCAAACCCAATAGTAGTTTAAACTTATTAAACTCCATCACTAAATTCGGTAGTGCTATTTTTAATTTTAATAAGGAGCAAACTCTATAGTTTTTATCATGATAGGCTATCATTATTCATAAGTTATCAGAATAATGAGTCTTAGAAATTATAGTACTAAAATAAGGCGGCGCACCTGCTCATGGACAATTAGAATATTGTCTGTTGAATTGCCAAATATTCCATTATTCCTATCAAATCTATTCTTAAACTTACAAATCAACGAACAAAAGAAAAAGTAAATAGACCTAGTCCAATGAATCATGACTCTATCCACTATATTGAAAGTCGATCCCATTTTGTATTCTAGATACCTGTATAAGAAGATTGTTGACATGAAAATTTCCTAAAATTTAAGGGGTGTGGAGGATAAAGCAACTATTGAAGTTTTCATTTTTTATAAGTGCATCAGAAGTTCTAAAAGTTATCACGAAAATATAACTTAATTCTAATACTTTCAAAAACTGTAATCAAATTCTAAAACTTATTGTGAAAGTGTTAAGTTCTAAAACTTTCAAAAAAAGTACAATCAAGTTTTGATATTTGTCATGAAAGTACAATCGAATACTAAAACTTTTAAAAAGTACAATCAACGAAATGGCATGATTGGATTAATTTGATAAATTTTAAGACTTAATTGCTCTAATTGAAATGCTTAGAACTTAAGTGCACTTTCGTGACAATTTTCAATACTTAATTTTTCTTTTTAAAGGTTTTAAGATTCAATTATGCTTTTATGACAAGTTTTAAGATTTTCAATACACTTGTCTTTATTTTTATTTTTATTTTTATTTTAATCTAGCATCAATCCATTTGATGTTAAAAAGATCCGTTGGAGGAAGCTCGGCTTCCTTTAAAAAAGAAAAAAAAATGTCCCATGTATAAAATCTCTTATGACAAGGTTATTTAAGATTGCCAAAGCCCTATGTTTTAGGAAGATTCGGGCAAGTCCAATTTCACTTTTGATACCAATAGATTCTACTCAGTTGCGATTAGAGGCCTAAGTAAAGGCAAATGCTTCGAGATTCTAACATGCATTTTGGAAGCTCAAATTACATAGAATACCATATTATTGGCGAGTGTTGTATACGAGATGCTCGTGACCGGTTAGATGTTTATTTCATGAATTTCATAGGCCAATCTTAATACACCTAGCCTTGCTCAAAGATACTTATGTACCTATATGATATGAATGTGATCGGTTAGATGTTTTCTTACGCAACAGTATTGTGATGCATAGGATGGGTTGCTAACCAGGTTCGAAGGACTCAGCAGGTTAAAACCATGGACCCTCCGTCAGTTCCCAGCAGCATGATTCATTGACGGATATCTCGGGCCAACCTTCCCTTTCAAAAGCGTAGGAAAACCTAGCCGAGCCAGTCAAGCGATTGAGAGTACTTTGTGTGGCTTTTATTTTAGTTTCGGGGCTTTGTTTTAATTTCCAGGACTGGAAGTCGGACTTTCGTACTCCATTTTAATATAAGTAAGCTATGCTATCTCAAGTTATATCACAACAACCTGGAAATTGAAGGGAATGATAAGTACAGCGGATACAAGGTAGATTCGAGAAGGCTAACTTATTCAGGTCGTGGTTCACGAATCACGATGATAATTGCATCGTCAGTTGACTTCTCATATTATATAGACCATAAAGGTCATAGATTGACGACCACAAAAGAGCCGTTATTCTCTTGTTCGCAGCAATACCAGCACGGGTACCACCAGTCTTTTCGCTTGTTGCGATAATATGACAAATTGTAAATCTTTTTCATAAAGGTTTACAAGACTGATCTTGCTTTTGTTGACATTGTGATGATCTTTTATTAAGTTCATGCTTGTATCACGTTCAGCCGGAATGCCGCGATCATAGACGAGAGAAGGCACTTGTAAGTGAAAAACCTTGACAACGTTTGTCTTTACTAAACTATGTGATCGAGGGCTTAATTTCTCGTGCTAATTTTAACTGTGGTGTGGCTAGCAAATCTTGCAACTTGTGTCTCGCCGGGCTTAAGTGCTGCCCGATATGCCACTTTCGGCTGCTCATACCGGTGTACTTGCATTTACCGGACCAAGCTCCGAGGCCACCACTCGATCCCCCGGCAGCAAGTGCCGAGACCCATTGTTTGCACTGTTGGTGCGAATTATGCGCGATTTGCCAAAGAGCATCGAAAGCTCAAAAATCATGGGTTGGATCCCTCTATCGGTAAGTTCTCGATACAGCGGCAAAAACAAATTTAAGGGAAATCACGGTTGTTCATGAAAATAGCATCATTTGTTTGAAAAAAATGATTAATTTAAAAAATATTTTTGTAAAAATGATTAATTGTATCACTTACAAAAATGTTAATGAAAAATATTATCTTATTAATTTTTAAAAATATTTAGATATAAATAGTTGTTAACGATAATAACATTTTTTTATTAACTAATTATTTCAAGCATTGTCGCGACCAATTTTTTCGGGTCAAGTGTGAACCACCTAGGGTTTGGCTAATGGATTGTTAAGCCTAGACTTAACTCGGGCTCTCCCAAACCCATACCAATTCGCGACTTAAATTCAAGCTTTTAACATGCATTTGATTTTCAATTAGGAGTCGCCACTAATCAATTTATGGTAGGTCGATTAGACACCTAAGTAAAATAATAGGAGAATTATTTTACTTCTACGAACCAGAGATTATGGGTACGGGGATTTGGTTACACTAGATTTCTCTAATGCCCTTTCGGTACCATTCTTTTTAATTTTGAAAAATGTTTGGCAGGCAGCTTGAATTGATTTTAAGCTATCTCACTAACATGTGAGGTGTTCATGCAGGTGCGCAAGCCACCAATTTAACACCCAAGAAAGTAATTAAATAATGCAGGACTTACCTCAAAGCAACGAAAGCATCTGCGGTGTTAAATTGAAATCCACATCGCAACCCTAGATATGGTTTCTAATTAACACGTAATTTTTCTTTTTGTTTTCACTTAATTAATGAAAATCATGCAATATGCAATGCATGCCACTAATTTAACATGAAATGATATGACATGGCAACATGACTTAGATATATGACCTAAGCAATATGACATAACTAAGCATGTAATATATTCTAAGCATGAGATGATTTATTCTAAATAATTTTTTTGTATTTTCTATGAGATTCGAAATTTAAGAAATGCAACATTTAAATATGCAATCTAAATTAATCTAATGACCTAATTCTAATGACGGGCAATTTCTAATTAAATGCACCTAACAAAAATCACTAAATGACGTGCATTGTATGAAACTAATTCTATATGACGTGCACATGATTTTTATTTTCCTAATAAGCATGCAACCTATTTAGGAGAAATTATCTAAACCTATAATATGCAGTCTTAGCATGCAATGACGTGCAAAGAATGCTCTAATTTATCCTAAGACAAATTTTATTAAATTTCAAATGATCTATAGCTAGATTAAGATTCTATCTAATTTAAACTAGGGATTAAGTCATATTAAATCCTAATTTAAACTAAGACATTATCTAAATCTAAAATGCCATTTATCTTTAAAAATATGATCTAAATTTAAAATGAAGCATGCAATTCTAATCTAATATGCACAATGATTTTTTTATGGTTTTTTTAATTAATTTCGAAATTAAAGCTAACACATAATTAACATGCAATTCAAATAAAAAACTAACAACCTAAATGAATGCACTTTCTTTTTTTGGATTTTTTATTTAAAAATTCATAATAAGATTGCAATCCTAAATATGCAAGATGACAACAAACCAAATCCTAATTAAGATTTTTTTGATTTTTTATTTTTACGAAAATAAGATTTGACTCAACCAACTTAACGATAGCAAATCAAATAAAAGATAAGATTGATATCCAAAAATTGGCGAACCATATCTCGCGCATGAGATCGGGTAGACCAATTTTAATTTTAAATCGCGAATCAAATCTCGGGCTTGAGATTGGATTGTCGATTTTTATAAGGGATTGCAAGTCGGATTTCGGGCGTGAAAATCGAACTGTCAATCCCTAACCTGAGGGACTTTCATATTGGGATCTCAATCACATATTTAAAGGAACAATTTCACTAAAGAGATAAAATAGCAAAAATAATAAAACAAAAATAAGATAAAGAAAATACCTAAATTTTCTTTTGCTTTTCTCTTTTTCCTTTTCTTTTTTTTTTTTTTCTAAAAAAGAAAAAGAAAATAAAGCTGGTGGCCGGTCCGGCGAGGGGGAATCACCGGCTAGGGTTCCGGCGAAGCTCCGGAGCGGCGTGTCGCGGCGAGGCGGGGGAGCGTCGCGGTCCGCTCGGGGCGGAGGCGAAGCGGAGGCGGCATCGGGCGGCACGGGCTGCGTCGCGGGGCTGCGTCGGGCGCTCGGATCACGGGCTTCACCCGGCGGGGGCCTGCGGGACGGCGGGAGGCCTGCTGGTGGCTGCGATGAGGAGCTCCGCGGGTTCGGGCGATCAAGCTCGGATCGGCAGCGGTTTCGGGAGGCTCGGAGCCGACGCGGTGCGGCGGTGGGCGGATCTGCTCGGGTTTTCGTCTCCGAACAGCGGGTGGATCGCGGGTCTTTGGCTCCAAGCGGCGGGCGTCGCGATTCGGGCGCGGAAAGGCGTTGGCGGCAACGGGTCACCGAAATCGTGGGTTAGCACGGCACGAACGGGAGAGCTCGGGCGGACAACGGGGCTTCGAGCGAGGTGGCCGCGGGCTGGCCTCGACTTCCGGCCCGGCGTCGATGTGGCAAGACCGCTGGCCCGGCGGGCAACGTCGGTCGCCGATCGGGATCTTTGGCGAAGCGGTGGGTGCGGGGTCTTCACGGATGGAAGTTGCGAGCTGCGGCGCGGCAGTGAAGAGGTTCGGCGTCCGGCGGGCTTCGTGTCGCGACGGCGAGGCGAGAGCCGGGCGCTCGGGTTGCGAAGCGGGCGGTGTCGCGTGGGCGCGGAGGTGCTTCGGTGCGAGTTGCGGGAGCGGTGATTGGGGCGGAGGTGCTTTGGGGAAGATGATGAACAGTGAAGGTCAAATCAACCTTTTACTTGTTTCGCCGCTTTCCCCTTCAAACTCCTTCTCTCTTTTACTTTTTTTCTTTTCTGAATTTTTTTCTCCAGAGAAGCCCCCCCTCCTAATCTCTCCGTACACGATTGCTTTTATAGGTAAAAATAGGTAATCTTCGTAGAATATTTTATCTCGTTTTTTTCAATATGCACGAAGATAATCTATAACCTCCCGATCACCCAAATCCTTATCTCAAAAATATTCTCCCCGATTTCATCATCTATTGATAAAAATAAGATTACAATGCGATTTTTTAATTTAAAAAAAAAACATAATATCGCATCGATCTTAATTTTTCGCAAGATAATCAATTAAAAATAACGACGGGCTTTGGTTAATTTTATCCTTTCATGGGCCTAGCCCGGCCTATTAATTTAAAATTCAAAACCACCAATTCGACCCATTCGCCACCGGTCCAATAGATAAAATGCAAATTAAAATAAAATGCACCTAAAACTATATGCTATGCAATTAATTAATTAACCAATATTTTTTTAGGGGTTAAAATTAATCCCTAATTCTTAATGTGATAAATGATTAAATAGGTCGCCAAAATTTAGGTGTCAACAGTTGCCCCTCTTTGAAGGTGAGCTCGTAAAGGTTGCATTCAAAGATAAATTGAGACCTAAATTTTGATCATGCACATGCAATGAATGATTTTTTGTTGGAACATGAATTCCATTTTTAATGCAACTTATGTGATGCATGGAAATGCAAATGCAAATGATAAATGAACCTACCTGAAATAACTTACCTTCGAGGAGGATAGAGTAATTCGAGGTAGTGGGTGTTACTTGTCCAGACCCGTACCATTCTACGGTCGCCTAGAATAGTAACATGGCTTTGTAAAGAGACTGCTTTCCCAGGACTCGTACCATTCTACGGTCGCCTAGTATAACAGTGTTTGGTTGTGTCTAGGACTCGTACCATTCTACGGTCGCCTAAACGGGGATTTACCTTCCAGGACCCATACCATTCTACGGTCGCCTGAATAGGGAAATAGGTTTTGTCTAGGACTCGTACCATTCTACGGTCGCCTAAACGGGGATTCACTTTCTAGGACCCGTACCATTCTACAGTCGCCTAAAATAGGGAATAGGTGTTGTCGAGGACTCGTACCATTCTACGGTCGCCTTGACGGAAAATTGATTTTTCAGGACCCGTACCATTCTATGGTCGCCTGAATGAGGAAATTGCTTTTCTAGGACCCGTACCATTCTACGGTCGCCTATTAGAGCAATAAATGTTGTCTAGGACCCGTACCATTCTACGGTCGCCTAAACGAGGTTTTGCTTGGCCAGGACCCGAACCATTCTTCGGTCGCCCAGCCTTGCAACAAAGGTCAACTGACCAGGACCCGAACCGTTCTTCGGTCGCCTTAATCAGATTGAATCTGGAGGAAAATATTTGGGGGACAACTCAGTCGAGTGTCGGTGTTTTCAAAAGGGACTCTGGGCTATGACAGCACGCCAGGTCAATATAAAGGGACATCGGGCTACAAAAGCACGCCGAGTCGATAAAGAGACTCTGGGCTACGAAAGCACGCCAGGTCAATATAACTGGATAGCTTGATCAAGTCAAGTGTCGATGCACTTAAGAGAGAATACCTGCACAATGACAAGTATTTTAGAGTATGGTAGAGATATACTTACCTGGTGATATCTCTGATTCTTGGAGAAAAATGTCTTTTGGAATTTAGATATCCTGTGGAGGTCTTTCACCTCATGGTGGAGGTTTCTCATCTCCTAATATCATGAAACATTCTGAAAGGAACTTGAATTACAATCGACATGATTTAGAGCAAAAACTTATATGCATTCATCAAAGAGATAGACAATCTGAGTTACTCTAGAATGCACATTTCAAAATTTAGTGAGGTTTTCATCAACTCAATCGGGGTTCATGCATAATGACCTTTGCATCACCCAAATTTCCACTTGAGAGAATTATCATTCAAGACAATCTTCACTCATGACATGGATTTCCTAAGAATACCAAATGAGAGACCTTCGGTTAAAAAAGGACTTTCACTCACTCTCATTTAGATGCTATTTTATGAGAATCACTCCATCTCACTGTCATCATACTAACAAGGGTCCGAGTTTTCTCGCAAGCGGTACAACCTTACCAATCTGAGAGGTCTTTAACAGGACCATAATGAGGGCTCGGTCAACGGCTTAACAAAGGGACTCTTTGAGTCAAGGCTATTGAAAGAACAACTCTTTAATCATCTCCGAGTTTACAAGTCAAGAACCCTGCAAAATGAGAAAGATATAATCTTGCTCGCACTTCTTCGAGCGATGCATAAAACATGTGAACTCCTATGTTAATTCAAGTGCCCTAATCTGAAGAGACTTTGTAAAGGGACGTAACATAGGTTAGGTTCATGGGTTGAGAAATGAAAGGATCATCATGCTCAAAATGTGTATAAAGGGTGAAAGTTGGTGATCATCTTGGCATTGCCACCAGTTTTCTTTTTCATCATCGGGGATTGTCTTCATGAAATGCCCCATTGATTGTAAAAACTCAACTTTTGAGTTCTTTGAGTATTGCTCCATTGGAGATACAATCTTTTTACAACAGATAGTCTTTATCTTGACTCTCTTTTTTTCATCTATGGGCATCATCGACCTTGTTTTTATCAAGCACACTGTTTTTTCATGCCCCTAGTTCTTGTTCATTTTTCTTCACTTTTTTTCATGGGCATTGGCCTTGCTTTTACTGCACACACCTTTTTCATGCCCCTTAGTTCTATTTTGAATTCAATTCTTGCGCACAATGCAAGTGTCAAGCAATTACACTTTGAATGGCACTTGAACTTTCAAAGGTTCTCATCTAGCTTTTGCCCTGCCCCAATGTGGGGGATGATCACCAACTGGGTTTAAAGAAATGAAAAATTGCAGGCTCAAATGGGCTGTGCAAAGGATATAAGTATGTAGGATAGAGAAAGAAATGTTCTTCGTCATCCTAAGGCACTTAAATTACCACATGAATTCAATGTAATAGCATAACTTGAAAATTGATGCAAGTGAAAGCAAGAAAATTTCAATCCATTTCTTTACTTTATGGTGCTATCTTACCCTCCAATTTGCCCCAAAGTGGGGTGGTTCTTGACAGGGGTAATTTGAAAAGAATCTCCACAAGTGTATAAGGCTCAAAAGGGGTTAAGCAATGTATCACCTATAGTGTTTGGGATAGAGAAATGAACTGCCCCTCATCATTTCGGTCATCGTACCTTTTGCGAGAGAACTCTTTACCTTGTAGATATGGAACTTCCTACACTCATCTCACAAATGTATAAGTAGGGGACTGTGTATAGGATAAGACTTGCCTTTCATCATACTGACACGTCTCATTCAGCATTCTTAAGCATTGATGTCACTCCATTAAATTGTCTACCTTGACAAATCTCCACATGAAATTGGTGAGCTAAATCAATATGAAAATTCTCTTTTCAAAAGAGTCCAGCAACTTTAAACATGAAAAGTGTTTGTGACTTCAAAACAAACAATTTATTGCACTCAAAACATGGTTTTCAGCATTCATCCAAGGAATTGTCTCAGCAATGGATGTCCTTGGATTGAAAATCCGTTTTTTAATTTGATGAATGCTCCATTCTTGCTTTTGCCCCTGCACAAGAGAACATGCATGAATAGGATACTATGCAACTCAAAGTAAATTCAAATTGCACAACCATTTTGGCTCGGATCGAGATTTTGTCTCGGTCATGTCACTACTAGAATCAGAGTGCCCCCAATTCGTCATCTGCAAGGAAAAGAACAGAGTGTCATCTCCCCAAATTAATTATGTTTAAAGACGAGATGTACCTCTTTCACCAAAGATGGATGATCCTCTTTTAACTTGCCCCTCATTTAATGGGCGAGAATGAAAATTCCATCAAGCATGGAAATGGAACACACTTTGTTTGGCCCTTCAAGATGGATATTTAAAGTAGTATCGAGATGTGACAGACATTAACTCTTTAAAAAATTGTTGAGTAACAATTGAACCAATTGCAACCTGGTGTGCCTTTTTTAGCTGCCTTCTTATCGGGTCAAGAAAGTAATGCTCAAACATGAAGTAAATGAGTCAGAAAATTAAACAAGGCTAATCTAACGCATGCCTTTTGGAAATGGCTTGAAAAATGATCTTTTTTTTGTTCTTTTACAATTTTTTTGGATGAGGAAGCATGAAGAAGCCTAGTCCTCAGAATTCTCCTTGGATGATATTTTCTTTTCATTGTTGGATATCGTCACCGGGCTAGTTTGGTGTACCCCATCATGTTCTCAAAACAAAACTTGTAATTTGATTACATTTATTGGAATGTGATGCTCAAGCACGAAGAAATTGAAATCAATCCTTAAAAGCGATAAGAATTCCCATGCGGGGAAGGTGCATGCCCCTAATTAAATGAGGAAATAGAACAACTTAGGACCATGAATCATGTGTACTTGAATTCTTCACCCTCCTTGATCTTGTGATATGAACTCTTCAAGTCAGATATTCTTTCATCTAGATGTGTCGCTACCCTCTTCATGATGGCATCAAATTCGACTACCTCAGGAAAATGAGAAGATTCAAAAGGTCTTCTTGGCTCTCTTCTTGGAGTTGCAATTTCTCACTAAAGATAGATTGCAGCATTTTTGCTTGACGAGATAAGCTCTTTTTGATCCGTCATTTTAACTCTCGATCGTGAACGGATGAGTGAGCGGGATCATTCCATAACCACCTAATTAGATGAACGGGAACAAGTAAGCATGAGGTGTAATTAGAAAGTCAATCCATGACAATGATCTAATTGATTTTTCCATTTTTTTTCATTTATTCATGAAAAGTTCTTACAATAAGGGCATTTCCTAAAAATGGACTAGGAAAATAAAGATAGACACCCTAAAAAGACCAAATTTCCTAAACATGAATTGAAAACAAATTCTCCAAAGTTTTTTTCCCTAGCAATTTCTCATTTCATTTCCAATTGACAAATGAATTAGATCAAACGACTAACCTAGATTGTCATGGACGGACCAAAAGTAAATTGCATAGTATAGGGATAGAAGACTTACTTCACCAAGGAAAATCAATGGCAATCACATAGACATGCGCATGATAAGTGGCTCGATTTCTACTCTATAAGGCTTATCAAAGTGGAGCCATAAGGATGATCGGACTAGCCACGGGCTTGTGGACTATGTCGGGTCCTCATGACTTCAGCTTGGTCAAAGAGCCGACCCGGGTCGCGGGCATGCGGACCGAGGTGGGTACTCTTGACACCATGAAAGAAATTTCGGGATTGAGATGGGCGACTCGTACCGCGAGCATGCGGTCGAAGTGGTATCCATCTCAATACCCTCCTAAATGATCCTATGCGGCCCAGGTCCGGCGGCGGGTTGTGTGTGCAATAGTGTAGTGCTAGATGCAAGGCATGCACATCAATTTAAATCAAACAACACTTCAATAGCTTGAATTTAAAACATTTATCCCCAACTCCAACCTGCAAGACAAAGGTTAGCAAAGACTACTCCCCTTATATCTCCCCATCTGCAAAAACATTTAACACCTTAAATGTTAGGGACGTACCTGGAATCCTCGCTGCCAAACAAAAATATTTTTTCAAAAAGAATATTGGCCTAAGTCCACTAAGAATTTCAACTCAAGTCCCCAATGAGTCGCCAAGCCGTCGCGACCAATTTTTTTTGGGTCAAGTGTGAACCACCTAGGGTTTGGCTAATGGATTGTTAAGCCTAGACTTAACTCGGACTCTCCCAAACCCATACCAATTCGCGACTTAAATTCAAGTTTTTAACATGCATTTGATTTTCAATTAGGAGTCGCCACTAATCAATTTATGGTAGGTCGATTAGACACCTAAGTAAAATAATAGGAGAATTATTTTACTTCTACGAACCAGAGATTATGGGTACGGGGATTTGGTTACACTAGATTTCTCTAATGCCATTTCGGTACCATTCTTTTAATTTTGAAAAATGTTTGGCAGGCAGCTTGAATTGATTTTAAGCTATCTCACTAACATGTGAGGTGTTCATGCAGGTGCGCAAGCCACCAATTTAACACCCAAGAAAGTAATTAAATAATGCAGGACTTACCTCAAAGCAACGAAAGCATCTGCAGTGTTAAATTGAAATCCACATCAGCAACCCTAGATATGGTTTCTAATTAACACGCAATTTTTCTTTTTGTTTTCACTTAATTAATGAAAATCATGCAATATGCAATGCATGCCACTAATTTAACATGAAATGATATGACATGGCAACATGACTTAGCTATATGACCTAAGCAATATGACATAACTAAGCATGTAATATATTCTAAGCATGAGATGATTTATTCTAAATAATTTTTTTGTATTTTCTATGAGATTCGAAATTTAAGAAATGCAACATTTAAATATGCAATCTAAATTAATCTAATGACCTAATTCTAATGACGGGCAATTTCTAATTAAATGCACCTAACAAAAATCACTAAATGACGTGCATTGTATGAAACTAATTCTATATGACGTGCACATGATTTTTATTTTCCTAATAAGCATGCAACCTATTTAAGAGAAATTATCTAAACCTATAATATGCAGTCTTAGCATGCAATGACGTGCAAAGAATGCTCTAATTTATCCTAAGACAAATTTTATTAAATTTCAAATGATCTATAGCTAGATTAAGATTCTATCTAATTTAAACTAGGGATTAAGTCATATTAAATCCTAATTTAAACTAAGACATTATCTAAATCTAAAATGCCATTTATCTTAAAAAAGATGATCTAAATTTAAAATGAAGCATGCAATTCTAATCTAATATGCACAATGATTTTTTTTATGGTTTTTTTAATTAATTTCGAAATTAAAGCTAACACATAATTAACATGCAATTCAAATAAAAAACTAACAACCTAAATGAATGCACTTTCTTTTTTGGATTTTTTTATTTAAAAATTCATAATAAGATTGCAATCCTAAATATGCAAGATGACAACAAACCTAATCCTAATTAAGATTTTTTTGATTTTTTATTTTTACGAAAATAAGATTTGACTCAACCAACTTAACGATAGCAAATCAAATAAAAGATAAGATTGATATCCAAAAATTGGCGAACCATATCTCGCGCATGAGATCGGGTAGACCAATTTTAATTTTAAATCGCGAATCAAATCTCGGGCTTGAGATTGGATTGTCGATTTTTATAAGGGATTGCAAGTCGGATTTCGGGCGTGAAAATCGAACCGTCAATCCCTAACCCGAGGGACTTTCATATTGGGATCTCAATCACATATTTAAAGGGAACAATTTCACTAAAGAGATAAAATAGCAAAAATAATAAAACAAAAATAAGATAAAGAAAATACCTAAATTTTCTTTTGCTTTTCTCTTTTTCCTTTTTTTTTTTTCTAAAAAGAAAAAGAAAAATAAAGCTGGGCCGGTCCGGCGAGGGGGAATCACCGGCTAGGGTTCCGGCTCCGGAGCGGCGTGTCGGCGAGGCGCGGCAGGAGCGTCGCGGGTCTGCTCGGGCTAGAGGCGAAGCGGAGGCGGCATCGGGCGGCACGGGCTGCGTCGCGGGGCTGCGTCGGGCGCTCGGATCACGGGCTTCAGCCGGCGGGGCGCCGCGGGGACGGGAGGCCTCGGTGGCTGCGATGAGGAGCTCCGGCGGGTTCGGGCGATCAAGCTCGGATCGGCAGCGGCTTCGGGAGGCTCGGAGCGACGCGGTGCGGGCGGTGGGCGGTCTAGCTCGGGTTTTAGTCTCCGAACATCGGGTGGATCGCGGGTCTTTGGCTCCAAGCAACAAAGGCGTCGCGATTCGGCGCGGAAGGCGTTGGGCGGCAACGGGTCACCGAAATCGTGGGTTAGCACGGCACGAACGGGAGAGCTCGGGCGGACAACGCGGGGCTTCGAGCGAGGTGGCCGCGGGCGCCTCGACTTCCAGCCCGCGTCGATGTGGCAAGACCGCAGCGTCCGGCGGGCAACGTCGGTCGCCGATCGGGATCTTTGCGACGCGGTGGTGCGGGGGTCTTCACGGATGGAAGCGTGCGAGCTGCGGCGCGGGCAGTGAAGAGGTTCGGCGTCCGGCGGGCTTCGTGTCGCGACGGCGGAGGCGTAGCCGGGGTGCTCGGGTTGCAGAAGCGGCTGGTGTCGCTGTGGCGCGGAGGTGCTTCGGTGCAGAGTTGCAGGAGCGGTGAGTGGGGCGGAGGTGCTTTGGGGAAGATGATGAATGCAAAGGTCAAATCAACTTTCTTTTTTCGCCGCTTTCCCTTCAAACTCCCTTCTCTCTTTTACTTTTTTTCTTTTCTGAATTTTTTCTCCAGAAGCCCCCTCCTAATCTCTCCGTACACGATTGCTTTTATAGGTAAAAATAGGTAATCTTCGTAGAATATTTTATCTCGTTTTTTTCAATATGCACGAAGATAATCTATAACCTCCCGATCACCCAAATCCTTATCTCAAAAATATTCTCCCCCGATTTCATCATCTATTGATAAAAAATAAGATTACAATGCGATTTTTTTAATTTAAAAAAAAAAAAAACATAATATCGCATCAGATCTTAATTTTTCGCAAGATAATCAATTAAAAATAACGACGGGCTTTGGTTAATTTTATCCTTTCATGGGCCTAGCCCGCCTATTAATTTAAAATTCAAAACCACCAATTCGACCCATTCGCCACCGGTCCAATAGATAAAATGCAAATTAAAATAAAATGCACCTAAAACTATATGCTATGCAATTAATTAATTAACTAATATATTTTTAGGGGTTAAAATTAATCCCTAATTTTTAATGCAACTAATAATTAAAAGGGTCACCAAAATTTAGGTGTCAACAAGCATTATAGATAATTATTTTTGGAAAAGCATTTTCTAATCATTTATTTTCCACAAAACAAATGAAATCCTAATAATTGAATGCGTGCAATGGGTGTGACTGATAAGTTACATGTTTACATATGTGATGCAATGTAGGATGGGCGGCCAATGCTGAGCAAATGAGTCGGCTAGTTGGAGTGACGGTTCCTCCATCAATTCCTGGTGGCATGGTGCATTGAGGTTTCTCTCGGCCAACTATTGCAACGGTTGATCCATTTTATTCCTAACTGTTATCTCATCCTCTCATTTCAGAAAACTTGATTGATACTTCTTGTGATGTTTCTCTTTTCTTATTTGCAATTGGTATCTTTGTGCTCTTTCCAATGTGGTGCTAGGAAATTTGGACAATTATCTAATACTTGATCGATACTTATGGTGATTTTCCCTCTTCTTAAATACAAATGAGATGGTGTCATTGTAAAGACGGTGTGATTGTAAGTAAAAGGTTATTGCATGGACTACAAATCATGAATCAATAAAAATTACATTGTTAGTTTTGAGGTTTATTGTGATGCCCGTAGAACCAATGGTCTAGATGAATTTGATCTGCATGGGTATAGTCCATTCAATATTTTTGTTGTGGCATATGCATATGTTATGCATGATGTGATTGGCCTTGGGGCACAAAATTCAAATGGGGAGATTCAGTAATTCGAAACTATTCTCGTGCTCAACTTAGCCCGCTTACATTCAAGTTTTCTAATGTAATTTTGGGGCATTCATTATTTAATTGGCAAACTTCTTTTTATAAGATTAATGTTGAGACGTGCAACAGAAATTCAATCTTAATCAAGAGAAATTTCTAAAGAGAGAATCCAAGTCAAATTCATCAATATATCTAGTTAAACACATCTTCCACTTGAAAATATAGGTCAATGAATGCTAGGTCAACTTTTATACACCATGACAGCTCTCTAGTGCTAGACTTCACCTAACACTCTTTGCATGTGTATTTCAATAACTAATAGGCTAGATTGAAAGACGAAGAGAGTAGGCTAGATCATCGAGCTAGGTCTCAAATTTTGACAAATTTAATCAAGCTCGCTAATTTGTTACAATGGGAGGCATCCAAAATGCCTTGCATTTTAGTTTTAGGGCCTTGTCTTTTTTAAGTTAATTTTTTTTTTTTTTTGGTTCCTAGTTATAGGACTTTATTAAAAAGAGCCCAAGCAACCAATTGAGAAAACTTTACAATATCCAATGCAATGGCTATCCTCATATTATGCATAATCAGTATCTTGAAAATAGAGTTATTCCTAACAAAGTGCACTCAACGAGTACCCCCTTGCCATGTTGGCATCTCATATCTTAACAAACGTGATGTACTAATCCTTACACATATCTTGATTTCCTTCATCAATATATTGAACATCCTAGAATTCTTTAGTTTGATCATGACTATCCTCCTAACAAAATATAGGCCAAGGTAATTTTCGGAACATCCCATATTTCTTTAAGATAGTAAAAAGGGAACAACTCCATCAAAATTAAGAGGTTTATTCCCTTTAACTCTACCCTTTTAATCAAGTTCTCATGCTTATAATTAAGCTCTTTCCCAAACTCACTTAAGTTAGAAAGCTCAGTTGGGCCTCTAAGCCTAGTTAGGCTTCACAAGTCAACCCCTTCATTCCCCACCGGCCCAATGATGGCAATCTCCACCGGCAATCGAACCATGCTTTGTTGGCCCAAGATGTCTGGACAAGGACGTACTTCGGAAATACCAAGAATGTCATCCCATTCATTCTTTATCTCTATTCCCGGGCACACCAATTAGTAATTACTGCTCACAGTGATTTTAAGTTAACCCTTTTTCTTGCCTCAAATATATTTTGCAGGGATACTTAGAAAATTGTGAACTAAATTTTGAAAAAAAAAATTGAAAAAAAAATAGTGATGAGCAAAAATATTTCTTTTTTCTTAATTTTTGGTAATTAAAAGAAGAAAAATCCAACATATGCCTTCTCCCTTCGGCTCTTCCTCTGCTCACCTTGTTGGTATGACTGCTATTCTTCTACGGCGGTGACTCCTCCTGGTTGCTTTCTGTCTTGTTTTGTAGCTGGTTGTATTTGTGAGGTTGGTCTCCTTGTGGCTTCCTCTTGGTCCTATGCGGCCTTCTTTTCCCAACTATCCTTTTGCCTGTTGTATAGGCTTTTGTGTGCTTTGGCCGTTCTTGCGGGTTCTTTTACATCCGGCTCCCTTCCAATCGCATAGACTTTTGTCTTGATGAGTGCAAGTTTTGTTATGCCAGATTTTGTGTAAATGTTAGTTCAAAGCTCTATATATTATTACTTCTTACCAAAAAAAAAAAAAAAGAAGAAGAAAAATCCAACACGTTCCAAAAATTAGTTGGGACAGGGAAAGCTAGTGGGGGAGCAATTTCATGACTCAAACAAAATTTAGGAAGAAGAATTGATTGATGAAGTAAAGACTTGACCATGGCCAGGATCCATGATCCATGCACTCGGCCATGGCCAGGATCCATGATCCATGCACTCGGCCATGGCCAATACTCAATAGTGATCTTTTGTTAACCCACTTTATGCTTCTTCTTTTTACCTCGGGTCCCCTTAGGATGGAACACCTTCATATTTTAAAGAAGTTGGGTAAATAATGACAAGGAATGCATTAAGTTATCCTCGTGAATCGACCGGTCCTACAATCGAATCCATCCATGCTCTCTCTTTTCTGGTTGGAGGCACCGCCACTTAAATGTGAAAGAAAGGAAAACGGCCACTGATTTTTTGCAAGAAACCATGGCACGAATTGTGGAGATTTGGTCCGAAAAATCCACATGGTCTATCCTTGCACATGTAAAACCGGTGGACTTTCCACCTAAAATAGAAAACGAAGAAACCCAATTGAAGTTTGGATACTACTTGGTGGTTGACCAATCCTCTTAGCAATTGAGTGAGAGCAAAAGACTTTCGAGCAATTTGTCAATGATCATTATGGATTATTTTGTTAGAAAAGAATTGTGATTGGTTTAGTTCCTCTAAATCTAACTTGCATGTTAACTGACCACCTAAAGTAATATTATTTCTTACACGTTCCTGATACGCATCATGCCGCCAAGGGTTGTGGCAATGAAAATGAGCAATAAAAAAGCAAGAAAAAGAACAAAAGAATCACATGGATTATGGACCCAACAACAACCCATTATTGGCAATAATGTGTCATTAAATAATGCCAGATCTGCTTTAAGATATTTGTCTTGATAATAGATTATCGCCAACTTAAGCTATTTAATTTGATGCAAAATGTACAGCGTGTTAAATTTTGACCCACATGCTTCTTAAACTATGGTTTCACAGTCTGATTTTGATATATTTGTCCTCTTATTAACTATACATTTGGGCGCACGAATCTCCTCTATCGAACCAATTTAATTAAATCCGCATCTCCTCACCAGACAATTCCTTATATTATTGTCCCTATTGTCGGGTCAAGTAGGCTCCAAGCGCAGATCAAGACGAAGAAATAGGACGACGGATACACTCTATTTTCGTTCTTTCTTCTTTCGATGTCACCTCTCTAGCTAGGAGACTGATCTTCCGCCCAAATCCTCGTCTAGGAAAATATAATAAAAACACAGTAGTGGTACATCCACGGGCGAAACAATTTCCTAGGCGAATTCGAAACCTCCTACGCCTAGTCTTTCGAACTCGCTTAAGCTTTTTCTGCGAAAGTCAACTGTCTGATCAAGAAATTACTACCGAGATACAAGATGGGTAAAAGCGGTAAAATGTCAATGCAAAGTAACTTTCCCTAGGAGATATTTGCCGCCACTGCAGCATCACGAGAGCGTAGAAAAAGGCCGCAAGACGAAAGGCCACGGCTCTTTCGGAGATTTCCACCTCCGAGGGGTCGCGTTGTGTATGATATGGACTGAAGTGACTAACGACAACTTTAAAAAAGAGACAATTTTGCTGTTTGGAAACCAAACCAATTTTTGTGTGGGCTCTTTAACCAAGGCTTCGAACATAAGCACGAAATCAATCATTCATCCTCCTGGTCCGAACGCGCCAAAACACGAAACGGTCTTTGCACATCGTCATCACAAACATCAAATCCCCGGCTACCCGCCAAATCACACGATCAGGAAAAAGGCAAGCATGTCTCTGGCTTCTCCAACCTTCTAGCGTATGCAACTAATAAACAAGTACCTCCAAACCCACGTTAATAATGCCAATTTCACCGGCGAGCCGACGGTGAAACCGGCAAAAACAAGCGTCTAACAACAGCCTCAAATTGCGAATTGAAAGCACCCGGAACTAAAAACCTCCGACTACGTACGCCAAAGCACCACGATCACCCGTCTTCGACGCACTTCTAGAAATCACCCCCCCTTCTCTCTCTCTCTCTCTCTCTCCGAGCACGTTGCGAGTAAAGCGGGTCAAAACACGGGGAGATGGGAATTGGGACCCATGGCGTTGACGTTGATTTCGGACACGATCGGACCAATTAAAAGATTTAGAATTCAGGCACATTTCATACATAGGGTTTATAGCTTTTGGCACAATTTTCTCAAAAGGAATGCAATAAATTACTATGCGTGCTATTACATCTTATCAGAGTTTACATCTCGAGAATCCATCGATACTACGATTAAGTGTGCTTTAAAACGACAGATGACCAATTGAACACATAATCTAAGGAGACGAAATCGGGCGAAAAATATTCATCCATTGCCCATTTTTGGACCGGGAAGTTATAGGGGGGAAAGACGTTAGTAGCTTTTTCACTAACATCGTGGCATGGCACGAGGAAAGCTTCAAAAAACTTGGACCGAGCAAGAACGGATCGCCGGAGGTCTTGCAAACATTGAACAATGCATACTTCGTCCCTTAAAATCAGTTTTCTTTCTCTAGCGTCTTTGGGGAATTTTGCCGTAATTTTGTCGTTACGCGTCCAATAATCGATAACGAGTTGTCGTTGGTTCGACGATAGGCGTTACTTTACCATCCAACATGTGGATGCCCGATCTCTTCCTTCCAATTGCCCCGCAAAAGTTGAACTTCATCAATGGCCCTAGAACACTTTCTATTTTCGGGTTCTGCTAAGGGAAAATTGTCTCTGGTGACAATTGATTAATTACTTGTAATTTGTTTTTTCCCGTCGGTGTGGACAGTTTATTTTTTATAAGGAATATTCGACTTAGCATGTCAAGGTTGATTAAGTTACCTCACAACGCGGCTTTGCTTGGCGATGGGAAGGAGGGAATTTAGGGCTAAATTTTAAGATATTTTCTTGCTTTTCATTCAAATTTTGGTTGCATAGAATCAGTTTTCTTCCTTCGGTGTCTCTGGGAGAATTTCGCCGTAATTTTGTCCGTTTGGCATCCGACAATCGATAAAGAGTTGCTTGCAGTCGGATGATAGACATTATTTGATCGTCCAACGTTTGGATACTTGGTCTCTTTGATCTAATGGTCTATATTTCGATCGCTTTACAAAATTCAAACTTCATCAATGGCCCTAAAAACACTTTTTAATTCCAGTTTTACTGAGGACGGACACTCTCCGATCATAATCTATTAAGCATCCATGAATTTTCTTCGTTTCAGTGTGAACTATCTATCTTTGATAAGGAATCATTTGACTTAGTATGGATTAAAATAGCCGACGACACGGCTTCGGTTTAGCAGTGGGAGGGGAGGAAATAAAGGGCCAAAATTTTAGATTTTTTTTTTAATTGCTTTTCAGTCAAAACTTCGTTCCCCTTACTCTCACACACAACGAGGGAGTGAAAATCGATGAGAATTGACAAGAATTTGAAATTTCGTTTTTATATATTCTTTAGAAATTTCCTCTCTCTTTCGGAACGAAATTTAGAAACGTGGAGGGGAGGAGGGGCAGAGTTCAGCCAGGAGTATGTACAGACGAGACGGTCAGCAGATTCTAAGGGTGAATGGTAACGTTTTTCTTTTTTTTGTTTTAGGGAACATAAACAAAAAGTGTTTTGTTCTAACTATTTTTGAACAAAAGAACGCGTTTGGTAACGTTTGGTCCGGGAATAAAAATGAATAGAAACATGTTTGGTAAATTTTATTCTTTTTTTGTTTCTTTTAATTTTTTAAACATTTTAATTTTATTTTTCATTTTTCCTTTCTTTTTTATTTTTCTTTTTTCGGCTCTGGTCCCGCCTCCGGCGACGACCGACGGGGCGCGGCCCTCGCCAGCCACGGCGAGGCTCGGCCTCGCCGGATCCGGGGCGAGGGCGAGGCCGAGCCTCAACGGCCGGCCGCCGGCCATGGCCGAGGCCTGACCGGCGAAAGAAAAAGAAGAAAAAAAGAAGAAGAAAAGAACAAGAGAAGAAGAAGAGAGAGACGAAACATTTCTTCATTTTTGTTTTGGAACAAGAAAACAACAATTTGTTGTTTCTTTTTTTGTTCTTATTTTATTCCTCGAAACAAAAAAAAAAAAATGTAAACGCAACCAAACACGTTTCTGTTCTTTTTCTTAACAAAATCCGTACAAAGTGTTCCGGAAACGTTTAGAAACGTTTCCATGCACGCCCTAAGTAAATCGAATCTAACGGAGGAGAACAGCAGCGTCGGCTTAAAGCCATGTTAGACAGAAGAAGAAAAAAGAAGAAGAAGGAAAAATCACGCTTTCCCTTCCATCTAAACCCTCCCCGTACGGCTGTCCGCCCTTTCCTCTCCCACTTCGCTTCGCTGCTCCGAACCTGTTCGACATTCTCCCTGTCTCAGACACCCACCAAAATCCCGACCCTCTTCGCAACCATCAATGGTGAGTTGGTTTATGTGCTTTTATTTCCTTTTCATCATCCCATTTTTCGCGCGTCCATTCTTATGTGGATAGCTCGTGTTCTTGTTGTTGCTGGGTCTTCTTGAATCCCGATTCTTTTTGTGATTTCTTCTCGAGCTTGTGGATCCTGGTCAGATGCTGTTTCTTTTGGGGTTCTATAGCTGAGCGATCTGGTTACGTGATCGCGAGTTTGGATTTTGCTCTCATTTTGTGTGTGTGTTCTTTGTTTTTTTGTTTAAAATTTCTTTCTTGTTTCCTTTGCTTGTCTCTTTCAGGCTCTGCCGAATCAGCAGGCTGTCGATTGCCCGAGCTTCCAGCTTGTCATCATCGGCGATGCTGGCACAGGTAATCGTCACTGCTGTGCTCTGCTTTACCGGCTGTATACATATCGGGGTGCATATGCTGTCTTTATACATCCGGGTTTGCTCTAGTTATTTTACCCGTCGGGATCAGGAAAATGTAACGTGCTCATGGCTACATCCTGAAAGACAGGATTTACCATTCGAAGTGGCGGACAGTATGTTTTTACACAATTTCTGGGGATTTGTCAGAAATCGAAGGGTGTCGGACGAAAAGTGGTTTTGCGATCTTCTTCACTTGTCACGATGTAGAAGCCATGAGGTGTATCTTTTCTTTCTGGCGCCGAGCAAGGGATAGCAGGCTGACCGTAGTCCGTTCCTTCGTGCAGGCAAAACGGCTTTTGTATGCAGGGGATGCCGATGGCAGGGCTAGTGATTGGAGTGAACTCGTAACAAGTAGGGTGTCAGGAATCAAACCGAATCGATGGTTCGGTTCAGTTCTCATTAAAAATTAATATTTTCGCATTGGTTCGATTTTTGTCGGAACCGAATATAAAATCAAACCATCGGTTGTATTCTCTCCCGACTCCCGTCTCCCCTCCTCTCGTGTCTCATCTTGGTCGGTTTGGAGGTGCAACGGCGACGGCGGCAGGGACGGCGACTGCGACGGCGACGGCGACCGATTGAGGGACAGAGCCCCTTTCTTCTGCAAGTCTCTCCTTCGTCCTCTTCCTTTTGTAGCGCAAATTGTCGAGTTTTGCGACGGTAAGCTCGGATGTTTTTGGGATTTTTTCTCCCGGCGCATCGTGTTTGGATCTTTCGTTTCTTGTTTCGGGATCTCCCGTTTGTTCGTGCTTTCTCGAGTCTCGGGCCTTTCGGATTTCGGGTGAATGAGTGGGGTCGGTGATTCGTATGGTGGCTTGAAATTTGGGGTGGAGGGAATGGAGGAAAGAGTCGCTGTACGTGCGTCCGCTGCTGTAGTTTTGGGATTGGCCAAGCTTGGGCTTGTCTTAGCTGCTTCGACCCTCCGTTCCCATGTCTCCCCTCGCCCTCTTTCTTTGGTAAAGCTGCGTTTTTGGCCCCTTTTTCTTGGTGCCCAGAAGCTCCGAGGGGAAGAAAGTCGGCTCCGCTCTTCTGGGTTTTGGCTTTTGGTCGAGTCTTGGGGGCTTAGATGGCGGATGTGGTTCGACTGTCTTCATTGCGCTTCTCTTCTTCTCCTTCTTCTTCGTCTCTGATGCCGTCCTCTTCGCGCCAGCGTGGTGCCCTCTGCCCTCCTCCTCGTAAGCTCCACAGGTGGTCCGATGCTTCTGCGAATTGCTCCCACGGTGGTGGCGTTGCGGGTCTTGGTTTCGGAACCCGAAAGCGATTTGCCTCTTTGAAGGTGCGATTTTTCCCTTTTCTTTTTTCTGGGGAAATTCTCTCTTCTTGGAGTAAGTTATCTTGTGAGGGCTCATTTGAATGAGCTGTTTGTTGTGACGATATCTGTTTTGCACATTACCCTGGCAAGATCATGTTTCGGTTTGAATCGGATTGGTTTCCTTTTTTGGTGTTTTGGGGGACTGTTCTCTTGTGTATGATTGTCGGAGTCTGTAGCATTACATGGACTTAATGACTGACCAGCATTAATTTGGAGCAGGAAGGGCTTGTTAGGAAATGAATGAGTAGAAAGATCTCATCTTGGTTAGGATTCTCTGTGTATATCCCATATGTTGGGTCTTTTGTGCTAAATGCTTTATATGCTTTTTTGGCTGTTTGGGATTTTCAGTACACTTGATTAGTCTTCCCTTGGTACATCCAAGCAATTCATGCTTTGGGCTGAGCGCACTGCATTATTTGTTGAAGAGGTCAAAATGGATTAAAAAAGTTTTGACTCCTAACCAGCCCATTGCGATCAAACAATTTATGTTGATGATGCAAATACTACATATATTTGCTCTTATGCCAATCGACAACTGTAGTTATATGTTGATGCTGCCTGATTATTATAGTTCTCAAAATGGCTGTTGTTGTTCAGTCAGTGTAATGCTTCTGAGAAGTTTAACTTGAACTGGGTATTAAGACATTACAATTTAAAGACAGCTTATGCCAATGATTTTTCAAGAGATGCCTTGTGGTGACACTTCGCTACTTATGCCAAGAAAGATGGAAGGTCCATTGCCAATGCATTGTGATTGTAAATTCTGTTACATGAATTCTTCCTCTGTTCACTCTGGTGAATTAGTTTGCATATAAACAATGGTGTCAACTTGGTGCCTCATTCTGGCTATTAACTTATGCTCAGTTGAAATTATTTGAGGCTTTCATTCGATAAATGTGGATTGACAGTGCTTTTCAGAAAGTCAGGACATTGTGTGCTTGCGAATTTAGTGTACTCCTTTCAGTTCCAACACACTCAAAAGAACAAGAATGAACTATGACATCGTATTCTGTAAATTTATTATTTATGTGGGGATTGGCTTAAATATGTTTGAGCTCTCCTTGGTATCTGAAGCTCTTTCTTGCCCGTCGTCACAGGGAATTGGTGACTGCATGAAACTGGAATTCTATCTTGTCACTTACGATGAAATTGGGGGAATTGCCTGCCGAAGGGTTGGGGAACCAGCAGACCGTTTTTCTGGTTGTGCCCCAGTTTTTTGGACATCGAAAGCAACGTTTATTGAGCCACCTTTTTCTCAAGAGGAGGTGATCATGTACGACAGTTGCATGCACCTTCACCCCATTGATGAAGAAAATTCTATGTTCGGGGAGCTTCCAATGGAAAATGAGCCGGTCACTCGCATCCTGTACATAAATTCAAGTTATGACTTGCTAATTCCTGATTTAGCTGGGACTACAGCAACTGACAGGCGTAACGGGGGAAGGATCTGGAAGTATAGAGACGGTACATTTGGGTTCGGGTTTCTTCGGGACAATTTTATTATAGACCTGAAGCACATAGCCCCGAATGGTTGTCTTCTTCACTAGGTTAAGCTTTGTGATAATTGATTTGGTCTTCTGGATTCATTCTGTACATATTAGAATCTTAGGAAAGAAGAGCCATATATCCAGTATGGCACTGGTGTCATGTTCTTTTGCTTTAGACCTGCGGCTCCACCTTGTAGGCCGCTTTGTAACACAGTTTATCGTTGAAATGATGGCATCTGTTCCAAAGTTTTATTGAATTCTGGCGATTCTTTTTTTGACCCATTTCTCTTACCTCAATTTCCTCTTCCCAACCCCCTCTTATGCCTGCCCAACTGCTTTACTATTCATGATTCTGAACCACGATTCACTCTTTTGCCACTACTAATGGTCATGGACAAGCTCAAGGTTTGGTTTTCAGTGGCAGACACGTGAGTAACGTGTAAGAACTCACCCTTGGGAGGGGAACAACAGCTGGAATCGGCTGCTAATACCCCGTAGGCTGAGAAGCAAAAGGAGGAATCTGCCCGAGGTGGGGCTTGCATCTGATTAGCTAGTTGGTGAAGCAATGCCACCCACTTGAGAAGCTAGTCGCCAGAAAGAAGCGACGAGGAAGCCAAGCTGTCTACGAAGCAGTAGCTCCCCCCTGTAGTCGTAGTACTAGGCTCGTCTCTACTTTGAGAGACGTCTTTCTGGGGAGTTTGAAAAGAAATATGAGCGTAAGTGACGTGGAAATGCCTGTTAGTTCATGGTGATTGATACTGCTCTGACTTCAATGGGCATAAACATTGGGCTCAAACCAGGTTAAAGTTGGAGAAGCAGTAGGATTTTGCTCATTACTCATTCATAGATAGTATTATCATACGGAGGACTTTGTTCCACTTTATTGTTACGAGGCTGAGCAGGAAAATATCAAGCATGGCCCCATTAGTGTAGAGATATTATGTTCTGAATGCAACATTCTTTTTCTAAATTAGATGAATGTGACAAAAGTGTATCCACAAGGAGATAAATAAAGGAACCTAGTTCACCAAATAAACCAATTTGAGTTACTCGGATTTGCATGTTCCTCTGATTTTCCCCCCTTTGACATTATCTGGTTTATACCCTCGTTTCACCGTGAATCCCACGTGAGGATCGCATCATATACAAGGGGATGTAAACACACATCGGGCGTACCTTAATATTGCTAGAAGTACAATCGGACCCCAGGCTCTTGTTCTCGTTGCTTATAATACATAAATCCCAGGTGGTGTTAGAATGCCTTATTTGTTTGCTTGACTTCCTAAAACTCGTGGTTCCTTAAACCTACAAATTTCAGCCAAAAACCACTTGCTACATATTGAAAGAAACTGTATCTTGGTTCACGTCTTTAAAACATCCGCAGCAGAAGAATAGAGACCTTACATGCCAACATCCTGGGAAGACCTCGACATGCATTTGGAGAGTACAATTTTTTCAGAAAGAAGGAGCTTATCACTAAGGAAAACATTCTCTCATAGATTGCCAGTAAAGACTTGATTTCACAAGTATACAAGGATTCAAAACCTATCTGCTACTGCCTAAGTATCTAAAGGTGCTCCAAAGAACTCAATCGCTAGTTCTTTGACTTGTTCTCTAAACAATATCAGAGCATGCTACCAAAGTTTCTCAAGGAATCAACAGAGGGACAAGGCCATTAACATTGAATGTTTTGTACCTTATCAAGCAAATCCTAAGTTCAAAAGATGATGAGGTTGAATCTGCTCACTTAGAATCACTAAGTGACATGCATCTAGTAACCTCCTGTAATGAGATTCCTATAAGGAATTAATATCTTGTGCCGACGAAGACACCCACCACCATGTTCTAGATCATATACAATTACAAACTGCTGACGGAATAATCTGCACTAGACGGTGGTAATAAATGGATACAATGTAAAATACTAATACATTCATCTATACAACAACATTGGCAGAATATCTTGACATACTTCAAAGACAAATGCTTTAATAAACACAATGAATCAATACCATGGACAAATAACAGCCGAAAGCATGAGATAGCAATAGAAAGAAAAAAAAAGAATGCAAGGAAAGTATATACCAAGTAAAACCCTTAATCGAAAGCCCCAGCTAAGACGAGGGTAAACAAACGATCCCTCACCACCGGGTTCCTCCTCAACGAGAGCCGAACTGTGAAACTAGATTCCAAACGAAGCAACATCAATTCAATAAGAAAAACAAAAGCCGGATAGGATACGACAGAAACGATTGAAAAGCCACGAAATTTAATCAAACTCTAAACGATCATCATACGTATAGAGAGGAAGAACATGACCTATATTTAATTTTTATTAATTTCTTAAAAAACCTAATATTTCCCTCGGTCCGTCAATCCCTCAATTCTTCAGTCCCTCAATCCCTCTTGTCAGCAGCATGTACAAGTTCCGGAGGGAATAGAGTTTAGAAAAATGGCTCGAAGGACATGATCTCATTCATTTTGGTGATTTTGATGCAGCCTTGCAGAAGACTTATGCACCCTTTTGCATGTCGTTATCTTCCGGAGGACATGATCAAGACTGCAGAAGACTACTTGCTCCATAAGTTTTCATGAGGAGATATCGCAAATCTTACTTTTTGCTTGTTGTGTCTCTTTGGAAGATAATGACATGCAAAATAGGATGAATTATGTTGCAGAGTTTGGCTGACCATATTATAGTATCTCTTTTGTTATAAAGAACTTGGACTACACATGATACACGTTGATTTCAATTGCATAGAGGAAGAAAACAAATAAGTCACTGGTTCCATTGGAACTAGACTGGATCGGTTTTGTCGCGACCTACCCTTGGGAGGAGGAAATAGGTTTAGGGGTATTGCCTAAGGATGACCTTATGGCCATGATTAGGCATGAGCTCTCCCAAGCCCATACCTGCGTGACATTGGATATTTTTAGAAATTTTGCAAAAATGAGTCGCCATTAGCCTATTAGGCCTATTGGGGTAAGCTGGAAACCATTCGAGGCATGGGAATATACCTCGCTTCCTACGCAACCAAAGAATTTAGGGTCGATAACTTGATTACACTAATTGACCAATTAGTGCATTTCCGTTACCTAATCTTGTTCATTTAAAAAAAAAAAAAATTTGTCATACAGTTTAGATTGATTTTATACCTATCTATTAACATATGAGGTGATCATGCAGATGTGCAATCATTAAAATAACCATTTACAATCAAATTTCTAATTGTAATAAACTTTAGCACATGTAATTAAACATAATAAAATATGCGAATTAAGCACGTGATATAACCAAAATATGAGCAAATAAATGTCTAATTACACTAAGAATGCAATAAATGGCAATTCCTAACGAAACCCTACATTTTTGGATTTTGGATTTTTTTATTTTTAAAAAAAAAATTGGGAAAACCAGTCGGCTCAGGTCCAGTCCGGCACGCTCGGGCGGGCCGGCCCGACCAGCACCGGGTCGGGCCTTCGCGTGGCGGGGTTGGGCCCAACCAGAGGGGGCCCTATACTCTTGTAAGCGGCCCCTCGGTGGTGGCGAGGGTTCGGTCGAGGGCCTCGCCGGTCCGCGACTCCGGTTCAGCGACCGTTCGGTGTTGCGCGCCGTCGCGGCTCCCTCTGATCGCGGAACCAGTTGAAAACATAACCTAAGTAGACAAAATTGGGCGAAAACATTCATCCGCTGCTCACTTTTCGAACCGGGCCATGTAGGAAAGAATTATCAGTTAGGTCACGGGTAAGATGCATCCTAATGAACTCGACACAATTACATAATCGTTCATTCAAGTTCTACGGATGTTCAGCTGCTGGATTGCGGGATTCAAATCGGGAAGGCCTCAACTCATGGGCAATTTTTCACCGGCGCGGGGGCATGGCACAAGGAAATCTTCAAAAACACTTGGACCAAGAAAGCACATCCGGCCACAATAGATTAATCTTTTCGTTTATATATATGGGCGTGAATAATCTATCTTTAATAAGGAATCAATCGTTTCAGCATGCCAAAATTAGATCCGTCAAACCGATGAGTCGAGAGTCGAGTCGAAAAATGATCCGAATCAAAATTAACATATTTTATGTGTAATGTAAATGTAGTGATCGGTATGTGACTCAAGATCAATTCTAAATTTTTTTTTCATTAGATTATTGATTTTTGAAAGAAACGAGTGGTTCCATAAATCGGCTCGTTGAAGAAGAAAAAAACTAATTCTCGTTAAAAATTTAAAATTCTTTCCTGTTTTTCCTTCAAATTCTCGTCCCGTGACCCTCCGTCGGAACGAGGGCATGAAATTTGATGAAAAGTCCAAGGAGTTTGGTGAGATAAAAAAGAGCGAAGGATTTGAAATTTCAATTTTTGTATATAGACTCTTAGGAAATTTCCTCGCACTTTCGCCTCGAAGAAATTTAGGGACGAGGAGGGAGGTACAGATCGGACGGTCAGCAGGTTCTAAGTAAATCGAATCTAACGGAGGAGACGGCAGCGTCGGCTTAAAGCCATGTTAGACAGAAGAAAAAAGAAAAAGGGAAAATCACGCCTTCCCTTCCATCTAAACCCCCTCCCTGGACAGCTGTCCGCCCTTTCCTCTCCCACTTCACTTCGCTGCTCCGAACCTATTCGAGATTCTCTGTCTCAGACACCCACCGAAATCCCGACCCTCCTCTTCGCAATCATCAATGGTGAGTTGGTTTGCCTCGTTTGATTCGGCTTTTTCAAGGGACTCTGGGGCTAGAGCCGCTTGAGAAAAATATTTTGCGTTTGGGAGACAATTTTTGAATGCAAGTTCACTGTTCATGCGTCGCTGTTCATCTTCTTCCCCATTCGTCTTCGTCATCGTCATCCCCGCCTGAGAGTCGGGCTTCTCCGGCAACCGCCGCCGCCGCCTGGGGTCGCGCGTCCCCGGTGACCACCGCCTGGGGTGGGGGCGACCCGCGAGCCATGCGGCGTCGCCGCCTGGGTCCGCGCGACCTCAGGCCGCCAGATCTGGCGGTCCGGAGGCCAGACGGCCAGATCTGGCCTCTGCGACCGTAGACGACGGCGTCGCCTGAGGTCGCGACCTCAGGCGGCCAAATCTGGCCGTCCGGCAGTTGGCCGGTGGTTAGCCAGCAGCCGGATTTAATTTTCAGATTAGAAAAAGAAAAAGCCAAAGCCCATTTGTGAGTTTTGCCGGTATTTATGCTAAATTACCTTTCAATGCCAAGCGTAACGTTTCGGAAAATCCCATTTCCTCAGAGATATTTGCATTCTCCCTTTCCTTAAAGCCGAACCAAATGGTTCTATGCGCTTTTCTTTCCTTTTCATCATCCCATTTTCCACGCGTCCATTCTTATATGGATAGCTCGTGTTCTTGGTGTTGCTGGGTCTTCTTGAATCTCGATTCTTTTTGTGATTATTCCCGAGCTTTTGGGTCCTGGTCAGATGTTGTTTCTTTTGGGGGTTCTGGAGCTGAGCGATCTGGTTACGTGATCGCAAGTTTGGATTTTGCTCTCATTTTGTTTTTTTAATTTCCTTCTGGTTTCCTTTGCGTCTCTTTCAGGCTCTGCCGAATCAGCAGAATGTCGATTACCCGAGCTTCAAGCTCCTCCTCGTCGGCGATGCTGGCACAGGTAATTGTCGCCGGCGTGCTCTGTTCTACCAGTTTTGATTCAATCGTTCGTTGCACTGTATACATAACGGGGTGCATATGCCGTCGTGATAAATTAGGGTTTGCTCTAGTTATTTTACCCTTCGGGATCAGGAAAATGTAACGTGCTCATGGCTATATCCTTAAAGATAGAGGATTTACCATTTGATGTGGCGGACAGTACGTTTTTACACAATTTCTGGGGATGTCGAAAAGTGGTTCTGCCATCTTCTTCATTTGTCATGATGTAGAAGGCATGAGATGTATCTTTTCTTTCTAGCGTCAAGCAAGGGATAGCAGGCTGAGCTTAGTCCGTTCCTTTGTGCAGGCAAAACGACTTTTGTGAAGAAACATCTTACTGGGGAGTTTGAAAAGAAATATGAGCGTAAGTGATGTGGAAATGCCTGTTATTTCCTTTTTTGTGGATGTCGTTAGATTATCATGTTGTTTAGTCTGTACTAATCTTCCGGGTACTGTCCTTGCGCATGACAGCAACTATCGGCGTCGAAGTCCATCCTCTGGATTTCTTCACAAACTGCGGGAAGATGCGGTTTTACTGCTGGGATACTGCAGCGCAGGAGAAGCTTGGTGGTCTAAGGGAAGGATATTAGTGAGTAAAGAGAGTTCCGTCTTAGAATTTCCTTGCTTTTTAAATCCGTGGAAGGATTTTCAGATTCCAGTTAAAGTTCTTGTGAATTGAGTGATGATAGGGAGAAAAATGTCGTGGTGAGCTCGTATTTAACGACGCGTTAATTACGGGGTAGACATATCTTGGTTGGTAGTTTATTTAACTGTCTGGGTTTTACTAAGGATAACTATTATTACTTAATAGTGGTGCAGTCATTTGTTTTTTGTAAAGTTGGGGAGGAAGAAGCAAGTATTTTTGCCCAAAAAAAAAAAAAGAAAAAATCCACGGTAAAGGGTGCATATCTGTTTCAGGGTCGTCCTTATTTCTGATTTTGTTAAAAGTTGGTAAAATTTATGTCAGTCGCATCTCTTTAAATCTTATATTCGAACTGCGTCTTGTACTTAATCCTGGCGGTGGTGGAGTGGTCTTCTGAATGTGGCAATTTCCTTTATTCACTTTTTAACCTTACTCCGGGAGATGGGAATCCCTCTCCCTCTTGTGTCTTCGTGTGTCGAAATTCAAACTTTCATTCGTTGTTCTGCAGCATTCATGGCCAGTGTGCAATTATCATGTTTGATGTCACTGCTCAATTGACGTACAAGAATGTTCCGACATGGCATCGCGATCTCTGCAGGTAGAGTAAAAACAATCGCGACCTACTTATTCATTTTCGTACTCCAGTTTTTGATGGCACTACATCTCCGCTAATTTCCCATATTTATACAGGGTCTGTGAGAACATACCTGTTGTGCTCTGTGGGAACAAGGTAGATGTGAAGAATAGGCAAGTTGAAGCAAAGCAGGTTACGTTCCAGCGGAAGAAGAATCTGCAGTACTATGAAATTTCTGCAAAGAGCAAGTACAACCTTGAGAAACCCTTCCTCTACCTGGCCAGAAAACTTGCTGGGTACTTGAGCAGAACGCGCAAATCCCGTTTGCAAAAGTTGTTATGGTCTAGTAGCTAATCGTTTGTTCTGGTAAACGCAGGGATCCAAATCTGCACTTTGTTGAGTCTCCTGCTCTTGCTCCTCCAGAAGTGCACATGGACTTTGCCCCACAGCAGCAGTAAGAATCTTGGCCTATGTTATCTGCTTTACATATCGTTAATTTCTACGAATTGTCGTGTCGTCGTGCGTCCCGCCCTTCGTCCTCCCCCTCTCTCTTCTGGATACATCACAGTCGTGCTTGCAATTGATGCGGTTTGTATTATGGAGTGGTAATTGTAGCTGGGGTTGTCTGTCCGGTCTATCTGATATTTTTGTCGGGTCGGGTCACAGATAATAGTATTCTGTGGCCGGTGTCTTTTTTTAAAAACACAATTTTTTTTTGGTACAGCTACCATGCTATTTTCAAAACGACAAATTTTGTTGGGGGTTGTTCCAACTCGCGTGGGGTCACAGATATAATAGTATTCTGTGGCCAGTGTCCTTTTTAAAAGACAAATTTTTTTTGAAAACGACAAATTTTGTTGGGGGGTTGTTCCAACTCGCGTGGGGTCACAGATATAATAGTATTCTGGGGCCAGTGTCTTTTTCAAAAACAAAACAAGAGGACGTGCTGGTCCCCCATCAGCGTTGCCAGGGGTTGCGTCGCTTGGTCACACACTATCTTGTCTTTTTCGTAAATTGTTCTGTAGCTAGTTGTATTTTTTATTTTTTATTTATTTTGGGTCAAAGTTGTGTAGCTAGTTTGATGGTTCATGAACCTCTTCTCGACTGACCGTTGACCTTCGGTGGTTGTTGTCTGGAACAGGCACGAGGCAGAACTTGCTGAAGCAGCTATTCAGCCACTTCCCGATGGCGCTAGAAAAGCAGTTTTCAGGTTTGGAGACAGTAATGAGCATTCGAGACGGCAGGTGGTTTCAGCCTGCATCCTTGCGATTTTGGAGTTCTTCATTGGGGATGGGAGATGTTTTCACTTTTTTGGTTTTGCTAAATTACATTATTGTTTCCGCTTGATTTATCAAATTAACCTCAATTTCGGCAAACATGTTTTGATAGTTAACAGCTTACATATTTTTTTAGACAATTGCGGTACATGGATGCTGTCGAGGGTGTTAAATAGGCGGGTCGGTTCGAAGATGGTCCGACCTAAATTAATTCATTTAATTTGTATTGATCCATTCTTATCATGTAATACAATTTTGATAATTTGTACTCGACCCGATTTATATTGCCGTAATGCATCGATTTAATTACTTTAGGCTCTTTATGCTAATGTGTTACTTGGTTAAAATTTTATGTCAAATTAAAAAGGGAAACGAAAAAAGAGAGTAAAATAACAAAATATGACGATGTACGTAATTAAAATGAAACAATCATAATAATTAGAGAAGTGCGCACGTATCTGATCTATGGATCGAACTAAAATTTTATAACACGACAAATTACAAGTTCTGTGAATCCCACTCGAGAAAAAAGATTCTTTACTTATATCAAACATGACACGTGACAGTTAACCAGTATACCAATTTATGATTTTACGTTCCGTTTGTCACAGTTTACAATTTTTATGATTTTTTTGTGGTATTAATTCAATTTAGCATAGGGTATATTTGTTACAAATTTACCAGTTTAGGATTTTTCAGTCGAATAAATTAGTTTGGGGGTAAATTTGTCATAAATGTACCCAGGTTTAGGGTTTTTATAATCGACGGGGTAAATTTGTCACAAATTTACCAGTTTGGGGTTTTTCATGGTCAAAAAATAGTTTGGGGGTAAATTTGTCACAAGTGTACCAGTTTGGGGTTTTTTAAGGTATTAACCTAACATAAAAACAAGCACTGAGTGTGCAAATTGAAAAGGCCAACGTACGCTCAACGAGAACGCGAAATAGCCTTTGCACGTCGTCATCACAAGGGCCAAAAAACGAAATAGCGTCTGCACATCGCCATCACGAACATCAAATCCCCGCTTACTCGATAATTCACACGATCGGGAGAAAGGGAAGCGTATCTCTTGCCGCTCCGACCTTGTAGCGTATGCAACTAATAAACAAGTACCTCCAAACCCGCGTTAATAATGCATATTTCAACGGCGAGCCGACGACGTAACCAGTAAAAACAAGCGGCTAATGACAACCTCAAATTGCGAATTGAAAGCACCCCGAACTAAAAACCTCCGACTACGTACACCAAAGCACCACGATCACCGGTCTTCGACGCACTTCTAGAAATCACCCCCCTCTCTCTCTGAGCACGTTGCGAGTAAAGCGGGTCAAAGCACGGGGAGATGGGAAGTGGGACCCATGGCGTTGACGTTGATTTCGGACATGACCGGACCGATTAAAAGATTTAGAATTCAGACACATTTCATACATAGGGTTTACAACTCTTGGCGCAATTTTCTCAAAAGGAATGCAATAAATTATTATGCGTGCTATTACATCTTATCAGAGTTTGCATCTCGAGAGTCCATCGATACTATGATTAAGTGTGCTTTAAAACGACAGATGACCAATCGAACACATAATCTAAGGAGACTAAATCGGGCGAAAAATATTCATCCATTGCCCATTTTTGGACCGGGAAGTTATAGGGGGGAAAGTAGAGAGTAGCTTTTTCACTAGCATCGTGGCATGGCACGAGGAAAGCTTCAAAAAACTTGGACCGAGCAAGCACGGATCGCCGGAGGTCTTGCAAACATTGAACAATGCATACTCCGTTCCTTGAAATCAGTTTACTTTCTTTAGTGTCTTTGGAGAATTTCACCGTAATTTTGTCGTTACGCGTCCAACAATTGATGATGAGTCATTGTTGGTCCGATGATGTACATTACTTTAACATCAACATTTGGATACCTGATCTCTTCCTCTTCTGTTTGCCTTGCAAAAGTTGAACTTAATCAATGGCCCTAGAACACTTTTTAATTCAGGTTTCACTAAGGGCAAATTGTCTCCAGTCATGATCGAGTAATTATTTGTAAATTTTTTTTGGTGTTGGGGGTAGATGGTTTATTTGTGATGAGGAATATTCAATTTAGAGTGTCAAAATTGATTAAGTTACCTTGCATCACGACCTTGTTTGGCAATGGGAGAGGAGGAAATTATGGGCAAAATTTTAAATTTTTTCATGCTTTTCATTCAAATTTTGGTTCCCTAAAATCAGTTTTCTTTATTTGGTGTCTATGGGAGAATTTCACTGTAATTTTGTCTATTTTGCATCCGACAATTGATAAAGAGTTATTTTCAGTTTTTTTTTTTTTTTTTTTGGTCGTCAAACATCAAACTTGATTACTCATTTTGTCTTGGGAATAAAACACCCATTACATCGTGCATAAGAGATCAAATAAAGCAGGGGGATTTGATATCCGGTTTGGGGGTAAGAAATTATTCCGGCAAGCCTTGGCTATCCAATCCGCGGGGCGATTTGAGCTGCGATGGCAGTGGGCCAGGGAAAGGCCCGGAAGTTGAGCGAGTTTGGCTTTGGCCCGGCTCACAATCGGTTGCAATTCCCAGTTGAGTTCAGTGGAAGTCTTCAAAGCGTGCACCAGAGTTGAACAGTCAGAATGTACTTGAGGAGAGAGAAAGTGTCGGCTTGTGATAAACTTTAGGGTTTCGTCCATTGCTATCGCTTCCGCTTGAGGGGCCGAGGTCGAAGGAACCTGCTTCGCGAAGCCATCGACGACGAAGCCGCGGTGATCTCGACAGACACAGGCGATGGCTGCTCTGTGTCGAGGAGGGTTGCTTCCGTTTCTTTCTTCCGTGGGGGTTGTTGCCAGAGCGTCTTCGCTGATGCGAGGGGGATTTGTTCCGTCAGTGGGAGATGTGTCTATTACCAGATCTGGATCAAAGGAGGCGTCTACGTTGATTCGGATTGTGCCTGGAGGAGGTGGATGCCAGATCTCAGATAAGTGTTCTG
Source organism: Eucalyptus grandis (assembly GCF_016545825.1). Lineage (NCBI taxonomy): Eukaryota > Viridiplantae > Streptophyta > Magnoliopsida > Myrtales > Myrtaceae > Eucalyptus > Eucalyptus grandis. The sequence goes on from NC_052614.1 coordinate 16,116,281, forward strand.
TTTTCTTCTCTCTTTTGGGTGTTCTGTTCATGGCCCCATAACTCTCTGAGGTCGCCTCTGCTCTGGCGATTGTTGAGTGCGGTCTCGGGTTTTGATGGTTAAAAATGGCCTGATTTCTCTCCTTCCAAACACTCCAAAGCAAAGACCGCTATGTTGTTAAATTTGCCCGAAGTAATTGGGTTCTCGTTTGATTCTCAACCATTCTTCGAACCGGTGAGGCCAAACCTGGAGATTTGAAGATTCGGGAGATGAAATCCATACCTTGGCCGTCCATGGGCATAGAAGAAGAGTATGCTCGGGCGTTTCTGGTTCCTGCTTGCAGATGGGGCATAGAGGAGAAGGTACAATCTTTCTTCGGTGCAAGTTCTCCATTGTAGCGAGTGCATTGTTGCATGCATTCCAGAGAAAAAATTTAATTTTGGGTGGGATTGTGGACTGCCAAATATATTTCCAGAGGTTTGGGTTAGCTGTATAAGATGAATGTGCTTGTGTTTCCTGTGGTTGAAGCCTGGCATCCCTGAAAATGAAATAACCACTCTTCACTTCGTAATCTCCTGACTTAGTATGTATCCAGACCAGTTTATCTTCTTCGTTAGGTAAGTTGATGGGTGTGGCTAGTATTTCTTGGACCCTTGATTCATCAAACATAGAATGCAGTAGATTTTCGTTCCATGTGCCTATTTCTGTATTGATGAGGTCCGAAACACGTTCTGGTTCGTTATTTGTTGCTGGGCCTCCTATAGGGCCGCTTTTTAGCCATCTCGTCTGTTACGATGACTTTGTGTTTTTCCATTGTCTATCCTGTGCATTACCTGAGGAGCAACCATGTCCCTGGCCTTGAGGATACTTTGCCAACTCCACGAAGGTCGGGAGCCTCTTCGAGCGTTCCAGATGTCACCCTGTGAGTAATACAATCCTTTCATGACTTTGGTGAGGAGAGAGTCTGGTTTTTTAAAGATACGCCACATCTGCTTAGCTAGCATTGCTATGTTGAATGTTTGTAAGTCTTTGAAGCCCAATCCCCCCTCATCCTTCCCGGTTTTTAACAAGTCCCACCTCTTCCAGTGAACGCCAGCTTTTTTGTCATTGCTTTTCCACCAAAATGATGCCACCTTTCTCTCAATTGCCTTACAAATTGATGTAGGTATTTTGAAAATTGACATGGCGTATTGAGGGATAGCTTGGATTACCGCTTTCAATAGTATTTCTTTTCCTGCCTTTGATAGCAATTTTTCCTTCCAGCTGTCGAGTTTGGAGTTGACCCGAGCTAGTATCCACGCGAAGAGGTCTTTCTTGGAATTCCCCCAATCTGAAGGTATACCTAAATACTTCCCTGTCTTGGTAATTTCTGGTACTCGAAGAGTTGAAGCCATGTTTCGCTTTAGAGTCAGGACAGCCTTTTACGAAGTAGACTCTGACTTATTAAGATTGATTGCCCTGACCGGATGCATAGCAATATTGATTTAGGATGTTTACCAATTGCCGACATTCTCGCTATTGTGCCATTCAGAAGAAGATGGAGTCACGGAAGAGAAGGTGGGACAGAGTAGGGCAAAAGGTTGTTCATTCGATTCCCGTGAGCAAGCCATCTTGTACTGCTTTCTTCATCAGGGTAGACAGCACGTTGGCCACGATGATGAAGAGGTAAGGTGAAAGTGGATCCCCTTGGCGCAAGCCTCGGGTTGGTTTAAAGGGAGGTAAGGGTTCTCCATTGTAGTTTATGCTGTAGGTCACTGTGGTCACGCATTGCATAATAATCTGTACCCATTGATGACTGAAGCCTAGTCTTGCTAAACAGGCTTTGAGGAAGTCCCATTCTATGCTATCGTATGCCTTTTGCATGTCAAGTTTTAAACCGCTTGGAACTTCTTTTCCCCGCTCGCCGTTTCTTAGTCTCGTGTAGCACCTCTTGAACTATCATTATGTTGTCCCGAATCCGCCTCCCACAAAAGCGCTCTGTTCCTCTACAATAATATGTGGTAGAATTGGTTTGAGTCTCGTTTTGTAAGTACTTTGGAAATTATTTTGTATAGGAAATTGCGTAGGCCGATAGGGCGGTATTGCTCCGGTTTTTCAGGGTGAGGGATCTTGGGTATCGGTGTGATAAGTGTTTTGTTTATTGCGGGGTCTAGGTGGCCGGTAGTGAAAATGTGCTGTACTGTTTGGAGAATATCTTTGGAAATTACTGACCAGTGCTCCTTGTAGAAAATGCCATGAAAACCGTCGGGACCTGGTGCCTTGTAGGCCCCTAACTGCTGCATAGCATGAGTGACCTCCTCCTCTGTGACTGGAGCCATCAAGGTTTGATTGATTTGGTCATCCACTAAGGTAGGTATGAGTTCTAGAATGGGTTGGTAGTTGCGGTGGCCCACTGTGGAGTATAAGTTTTTATAAAATTGATCTGTCATCCTCTGTAGGTGATTTTCCCCTCTGACCCAATCTCCGTTATCATTTTTCAGCATTGTTATCTAGTTGTGACTTCTCCTCTCGAATCGTCGTCGCATGAAAGAAGCGGGTGTTTTTATCTCCCCACTTTATCCAAATTATCCGCGACCGCATCCCCCCGCACATCTCCTCCCGTCGCCATAGTTGGTCAATTTCTTTAGTGATCTTTTTTTTCCTGTCTTTGATTCTCCATGACTTTGCGGGGGTCATTAGGTTTTGAAGTTCTCCTTGCAAATAAGTGGTGATTCTCTTCTGGCGTGGCCAAATTTGCTTCTCGCTCCGCTTAAGCGGTTTTACGCATACTTGCTGCGGTTTCTCCACGGAGTTAGATCGGTGCCATTCCGGGTTTCATTGACTATATCTTTGCTTTCAACTTCATCTTTCCAGTATGCTTCGTATTTAAATTGCTTTCGTTTTCTTCTTTTTGGTTGAGCCAAGGATAGCAGGAGAGGAGTGTGATCTGAGCCTATCGCTGGAGTGCAAAACATTGAGCCTCGGGGTAAGTGACTCGCCACCGAAGCGAACGAAAAACTCTATCAAGTCTCTTCTTCACCAGATTTTCTCCCTCACGTTTGTTTGACCAGGTGAAGGAGCATCCCTTGCATTCGAGGTCCATCAAGGAGCATTGACTTACAACATCTCGAAAAGCTGTTATCCTGTAAGTTTCGGTTTTGTGCTTTCCCACTTTCTCCCAAAGGATTGAGTATTTCGTTAAAATCGCCCAAGCAAAGCCATGGTAGTCGATAGTTCGCACTTGCTTTGAATGAATTTGTTCCCATAACCGTAACCTTTCTCGAACACATATGGAGCATGTAGAAAAATTATATTCATTCTCGATTGCTTTGTTTGTCGAGGTGACATTGGGTGAATATCGGCGAGGCCGAGGAGGAATTGATGGTCACTTGCATTTGATCATCCTGCATAAAGCTAAGCCCCCGCTGTACCTTCCGGATTAACTAGGTAACTATTCTTGAACTTAAGTCTCTTTTTGATTTTGAGCACTTTCTTCGGGGTTTTTGTTTCCATAATGAAAACAAGATTGGGCCGTTCTTGAGTCACGGTGACTCGCAAGGCTGGAATTGTCGTGGGATTGCCCAACCCCGACAATTCCAAATTAGTAGTTTCATGGGTAAGTTGGTGGCTTATTAGGGCTAGCCACCAAAGCCCATTGAGCTGATTCTCTTGCCACCCTTATAGGTGTTTCCACTAGTTGATTACTGTCCTCTGAGTTTTGATGTGCGGTTTGTGCTCCATATGGACAGAACCTTTTTGCTTTCTTTGATCCCGCCGACTTCACATGTTTTCCTTTCGACCTTGCAGGGAGAGATGGTCTCCACTCGCCTCGCTTCCTTCATTCGTTCCTCGTGGATTATCATTAGTGATTCTTCATCGATACAGCTATTGCCTCTTTTAAGGGACTTTTCTCTTCTATCGAATTATCTCCTTAGATGTGGAATGATGGTAAATCTCCTTCCCTTTTGCTGAGTATTACAGACTTGTGTTTGTTGGGTTTCAGGAGATCGATTCTGCTCTGTTTCAATTACAGGTGATAGTGGGGTTTCTGGTACTACCTCCACTTCTTCAGGAAGGAGTGCCTGCTTGCCGTAGAATATTTTGCCATAGGGGCTTAATTCCTTCACCTCGACGCGCAGCCAATCGCCGCAACGAGCTGGTAAGTTCTGTTCCAACCCTGATTCTCTATACGGTATTTCGGCACACTCCGTGGCGTAATGGCCAATTCGTCCACAGGAATAGCAATAATAGGGCAGTCGTTCATATTTAAATTCAACCCATATCTTTCTCGTTCTCTAGATTCACAAGCACACCAGTCTTTAGAGGGTTTGCTAAGGTTAATCGAACTCTGGCTTTGCCCACTTTGTAGGTACTACTTCCTTTTGCTTCAAGTTTCACTTCGACAACTGCACCTAGTTTGGATGCTAGTTCCTCAATGACAGCGTAGGAAACTCTCCCATACGGTAATCCGATGAACTTAACCTTAAATCACAATAGCCGAAGTCATAAATGGAACTCAGGTGTGTCAGGTTCGCATTGCCGGAGTATGAGGAGGTGACCGGAGAAGGACCAAGGTCCTGTGTGGAGTACTGCGTGCTTCAGTTTCCGATTGGAAGGAGAATGAGTAAAAACCCGGTTCCAACGTTGCACAGGTAAAGTTTTCAGTCTTCCAAGCTTTCCGCATGAGTGTTTGAAATGCATTGTAGTTTAATGCGGGGTTGGTATAGAATCGACCAAATAGGGTTTTGCGGCACTCTAGTAATTTATCAGGAGAGATATCACCTGGTATATCGACGACGTCGACTGCATTCCATAGCTTGCCCATGCTTTTACAGAGAGCCGCTAGTCGCCTGTCTTCATTGATTTGATCTGCCATGGTTATTGTAGGGACTTTGGTGGATTCGTGGGTGTATGGGTTGAAGGGAGCTCTGTTGAGTAAAGCGAGAGAAGAACCGGAAGTCACTGGATCGAGAGTTGATGAGGAGGGAGGTCGCTGGATCAAGAGTTTACGAGATGGAAGAGGGTCGGATGAGTGAAAATGGGGGGTGGCTTGATGCGTCGGAAAGGGGTTTAAGTTAGGGTTTGCGATTTGCCGAATAAGGGTTTTCAGAATCTGGAGAAGAGCGTAGAGTCACTGGATTATGAGTTTATGAGATGAAGGATGGTCAAATGAGTGGGAATGGGGGGTGCCTTGTCCATTTAGGGTTTGCGATTATTCGAAGGGGGAGTGATTCAAACCTCGATGCTGGAACAACACCCAAAGGTTGAGATGCGGAGCTTCGCTGTACGAAGAGAAAGGGGACGGGACGGAAAGCTACCCAGCTGGTAGAGGGGGACTACACAAGCGGTAGAGGGAGACCTCCATCGCAAAGGAAGAGAGCTTTTAAATGATCGCTTACTTAATCAAGACTTTACTTGAAAAGTCCGATAAAAAAATTATTTTCAATTTAATCATAGACAATATTTTATCACTTGATCTCTTCAATTTGACGGTCTATATTTCGATTGTCTTGTAAAAGTCGAACTTCATCAATGGCCCTAGAACACTTTTTAATTCCAGTTTTACAGATCGGACGGTCAGCACTCAGCAGGCTCTAAGTAAAATCGAGTCTAACGGAGGACACAGTAGCGTTGGCTTAAAGCTATGTTATCTTAGGAGAAAAAAGAAAAAGGGGAAGTCAACGCTTTCGCTGCTCCCAACCTAAACTCGAGATTCTCTCCGTCCTGCGACCTAGCAAAGAATCAAAGATCCCCGACCCTCTTAGCAAATCGCAATCATCAATGGTGGGTTCGTTTATGTGCTTTTCTTTCCTTTTCATTATCTCATTTTCCACGCGTCCATCCTTATATGGATAGCTCGTGTTCTTGTCGTTGCTGGGTCTTTTTGAATCTCGATTCTGTGATTCTTCTCGAGCTTTTGGGTCCTGGTCAGATGTTGTTTCTTTTGGGGGTTCTGGAGCTGAGCGATCTGGTTACGTGATCGCAAGTTTGGATTTTGCTCTCATTTTATTTTTTGTTTTTTTTTTTGTTTTTTTTGTTTTTTATAATTTCTTTCTTGTTTCCTTCGCGTCTCTTTCAGGCTCTGCCGAATCAGCAGACTGTCGATTACCCGAGCTTCAAGCTCCTCCTCGTCGGCGATGCTGGCACAGGTAATTGTCGCCGGCGTGCTCTGTTTTACCAGTTTTGATTCGATCGTTCGTTGCTCTGTATACATAACGGGGTGCATATGCCGTCGCCATAAATTAGGGTTTGCTCTAGTTATTTTACCCTTCGGGATCAGGAAAATGTAACGTGCTCATGGGCCATGGGTATATCCTTAAAGATAGAGGATTTACCATTTGATGTGGCGGACAGTACGTTTTTACACGATTTCTGGGGATGTCGAAAAATGGTTTTGCCATCCTCTTCATTTGTCATGATGTAGAAGGCATGAGATGTATCTTTTCTTTCTAGCGTCAAGCAAGGGATAGCAGGCTGAGCTTAGTCCGTTCCTCTGTGCAGGCAAAACGACTTTTGTGAAGAGACATCTTACTGGGGAGTTTGAAAAGGAATATGAGCGTAAGTGATGTGGAAATGCCTGTTATTTCCTTTTGTTGATGTCGTCAGATTATCATGTTGTTTAGTCTGTACTAATCTTCCGGGTATTGTCCTTGCGCATGGCAGCAACTATTGGCGTCGAAGTCCATCCTCTGGATTTCCTCGAAGTCCATCCTCTGGATTTCCTCACAGACCGCGGGAGGATGCGGTTTTACTGCTGGGATACTGCAGGGCAGGAGAAGCTTGGTGGTCTAAGAGAAGGATATTAGTGAGTAAAGAGAGCTCCGTCTTAAAATTTCCTTGCTTTTTAAATCCGTGGAAGGATTTTCAGATTCCAGTTTATGTTTCCGTGAATTGAGTGATAACGCGGAGAAAAATGTCGCGTTGAGCTCGTATTTAAAAATGCTTTAATTACGGGGTAGCTATATCTTGGTCGGTAGTTTATTTGACTGTCTGGGTTTTACTAAGGATAAGTATTATTACTTAATAGTGGTGCAGTCAATTGTTTTTTGTAAAGTTGTGGAGGAAGAACCAAGTATTTTCGCCCAAAAAAAAAAAAAAATCTACGGTAAAGGGTGCATATCTGTTTGAGGGTCGTCCTTATTTCTGATTTTGTTAAAAGTTGGTAAAATTTATGTCAGTCGCATCTCTTTAAATCTTATATTCGAACTCCGTCTTGTACTTAATCCTGGTGGTGGTGGAGTGGTCTTCTGAATGTGGCGATTTCCTTTATTCACTTTTTAACCTTACTTCGGGGAGATGGGAATCCCTCTCCCTCTTGTGTCTTCGCGTGTCGAAATTTCAAACTTTCATTCGTTGTTCTGCAGCATTCATGGCCAGTGTGCAGTTATCATGTTTGATGTCACTGCTCGATCGACGTACAAGAGTGTTCCAACATGGCATCGCGATCTCTGCAGGTAGAGCATAAACGATCGCGACCTACTTATTCATTTTCGTACTACAGTTTTTGATAGCACCACATCTCCACTAATTTCCCATATTTATACAGGGTCTGTGAGAACATACCTGTTGTGCTCTGTGGGAACAAGGTAGATGTGAAGAATAGGCAAGTTGAAGCAAAGCAGGTTACGTTCCAGCGGAAGAAGAATCTGCAGTACTATGAAATTTCTGCAAAGAGCAAGTACAACCTCGAGAAACCCTTCCTCTACCTCGCCAGAAAACTTGCTGGGTACTTGAGCAGAACGCGCAAATCCCGTTTGCAAAAGTTGTTATGGTCTAGTAGCTAATCGTTTGTTCTGGTAAACGCAGGGATCCAAATCTGCACTTTGTTGAGCCTCCTGCTCTTACTCCTCCGGAAGTGCACATGGACTTTGCCCCACAGCAGCAGTAAGAATCTTGGCCTATATTATCTGCTTTATATAACGTTGATTTCTACGAATAGTCGTGTCGTCGTGCGTCCCGCCCTTCGTCCTCCCCCTCTCTCTTCTGGATGCACTTAAATAAATCACGATGTTGCTTGCGGTTGATGCGGTTTGTGTTGTGGAGTGGTAATGGTAGCCTCCTGTCCGGTCTATCTGTTCTTTTTGTGGGGTCACAGATATAATGGAGTGGGTAGGCAGTTGTCCCAGTCTCGCGTGGGGTCACAGATATACTAGTATTCTATATCTGTGGCCAGTGTCTTTTTTTTTTAAAAGAAAAAATATGCTGACGTCACGATTGGCATTTGCGGACCTTTGAATGCCATTTGCTGACGTCATCTGACTTGAATTGTTCTGTAGCTAGTTTTTTTTTTTTTTTTTTTGGGGGTCAAAGTTGTGTAGCTAGTTTGATGGTTCGTAAACCTCTTCTCGACTGACCGTTGACTTGTCTCGAACAGGCATGAGGCAGAACTTGCTGAAGCAGCTATTCAGCCACTTCCCGATGGCGCTAGAAAAGCAGTTTTCAGGTTTGGAGACAGTAATGAGCATTCGAGACGGCAGGTGGTTTCAGCCTGCATCCTTGCGATTTTGGAGTTCTTCATTGGGGATGGGAGATGTTTTCACTTTTTTGGTTTTGCTAAATTACGTAATCGTTTCCGCTTGATTCATCAAATTGACCTCAATTTCGGCGAACATGTATTGATAGTTAACAGCGTCCCTATTCTTTTAGACAATTGCGGTACATGGATGCTGTTGAGGGTGTTAAATAGGCGGGTCGATTCGAAGATTGTCCGACCTAAATTAATTCATTTAATTTGTATCGATCCATTCTTATTATGTAATACAATTTCGATAATTTGTACTCGAGCCGATTTATATTGCCGTAATGCATCCATTTAATTACTTTAGGCTCTTTATGTTACTCGGTTAAAATTTTATGCCAAATTTAAAAAAAAAAAAGAAAAAAAGAAAAAAGAGATTAAAATAACAAAATATGACGATGTACGTAAATAAAATGAAAGAATCATAATAATTAGAGAAGTGCGCGTGTATCTGCTATGGATCGAACGAAAGAAAATTTTATAACACGATGAATTACAAGCTTTGTGAATCCCACGCGAGAAAAAGAATCTTTTACTTATATCAAACATAAAAACAAGCACTAAGCACTTACCAAAAAAAAAAAAAAAAACAAGCACTAAGCACCAAGTGTGCGAATTGAAAAAGCCAACATACGCTCAGTGAGAACACGAAATAGCCTTTGCATGTCATCATCACAAGCACCAAAAAACGAAATAGCCTCTGCGCGTCGTCATCACAAACATCAAATCCCCACTTACTCGATAATTCACACGATCGGAGAAAGGGAAGCGTATCTCTCGCCGCTCCAACCTTGTAGCGTATGCAACTAATAAACAAGTACCTCCAAACCCATGTTAACGATGCCTATTTCAACGGCGAGCCGACGATGTAACCGGTAAAAATAAGCGGCTAACGACAACCTCAAATTGTGAATTGAAAGCACCCCGAACTAAACACCTCCGACTACGTACACCAAAGCACCACGATCACCGGTCTTCGACGCACTTCTAGAAATCACCCCCCCTCTCTCTCTGAGCACGTTGCGAGTAAAGCGGGTCAAAGCACGGGGAGATGGGAAGTGGGACCCATGGCGTTGACGTTGATTTCGGACATGACTGGACCAATTAAAAGATTTAGAATTCAGACACATTTCATACATAGGGTTTACAACTTTTGGCACAATTTTCTCAAAAGGAACGCAATAAATTATTATGCGTGCTATTACATCTTATTAGAGTTTGCATCTTGAGAATCCATCGATACTACAATTAAATGTGCTTTAAAACGAAAGATGACCAATCGAACACATAATCTAAGGAGACAAAATCGGGCGAAAAATATTCATCCATTGCCCATTTTCGGACCGGGAAGTTATAGCGGGGAAAGAAGAGAGTTGCTTTTTCACTAGCGTCGTGGCATGGCATGAGGAAAGCTTCAAAAAACTTGGACCGAGCAAGCACGGATCGCCGGAGGAAAGTTTTCTTTCTCCGGCGTCTTTGGAGAATTTCGCCGTAATTTTGTTGTTACGCGTCCAACAATCGATAACGAGTCGTCGTTGGTCCGACGATAGGTGTTACTTTACCATCCAACGTTTGGGTGCCCGATCTCTTCTTTCCGATTGCCCCGCAAATGTTGGACTTCATCAATGACCTCGGAACACTTTTTAATTTCGGGTTCTGCTAAGGGCAAATTGTCTCTTGTCACGATCGATTAATTATTTGTAATTTGTTTTTTCCCGTCGGTGTGGATGGCCTATTTTGATAAGGAATATTCAACTTAGCGTGTCGAGATTGATTAAGTTACCTCATGACGCGGCTTTGATTGGCGATGGGAAGGGGGAATTTAGGGCTAAATTTTTAGATATTTTCTTACTTTTCATTCGAATTTCGGTTGTCTATGTTGATAAAATAGTTATTTTCTTTTTCACATGTTACTGATTTGGTTTTTAGTTATTAGAGTTAGTGGAGTCATGTGTGTTAGTTATCCTAGTTTTTAGTGTTAGTGGGGCAAGTGCTTTATGGAGAACATGGGTAGTTATGGTGTGTTTTACGTTATGTATTTTGTCTTTTGTAAAAGACTTGGTTGTTTCGTACGTAAGATGAAGTTTCAGCCTCATCTCTCCTCCTTTTAGCAATTTAACAAAGTGGTATCGTGAGCCTGAGAGAAACGTGAGAGTCTAAAAAAAAAAAAAAAAAAAACTTTCGTGAGAAAATTGCAAAAAGCAATATTTCCAATGGCCACCGACACTTTTGTTCAACCAGCAATTCCACGCTTTGATGGTCACTATGACCATTGGAGCATGCTGATGGAGAATTTTTTACGATCAAAGGAGTATTGGTCGGTTGTCGAATCTGAAATTCAAGAGCCACCAGTAGGCATGGCTTTGACGGATCCCCGAAAGCGAATTGGAAGCTAGAAAATTGAAGGACCCGAAGGCAAAAATTATTTTATTCAGGCTATCGATCGTCCCATCTTGGAGACTATTCTTTGCAAAGAAACTTCCAAGGATATTTGAGATTCTATGAAGAAGAAATATCAAGGCTTTGTTAGAGTGAAGCGTGCACAGCTTCAAGCCTTGAGGAAAGATTTTGAGACACTAGCGATGAAAGATGGAGAATCTGTCACTAGTTATTGTGCCATAACAATGGAAATCAGCAACAAGATGCGATTCCATGGCGAGAAGATGGACGATGTCACCATTGTGGAGAAAATTTTGTGTTCCTTGACACCAAAGTTTAATTATGTTGTTTGCTCAATTGAAGAGTCGAAAGACATAGATGCGCTCTGTCTTGATGATTTGCAAAGCTCCTTATTGGTCCATGAACAGAAGATGAACAGAAGTTCAACAGTAGAGGAGCAAGCGTTGAAGGCTTTTACCAATACTCATTCCAACAATTTCAGAGGAAGGGGTAGAGGTAGAGGTAGAGGAAGGGGAGATCGAGGAAATAGAGATGTTGGCAGGAATTTCAAAGCCAATAATGACCAATTTCAAGGCAAAGGCAGAGGACAAGATCCTAACAAATCCAAGGTAGGTAGAGTGTTTTAAATGTCATAAATTTGGTCATTATGCATCTGAATGTTATACTAGGCTGCCTAATAATAATAAAAAAAAGGCAGAGAGTTCAAATTTTGTTGAAGAAAAAGAAGCAGAAACGTTGTTGATGGCTATTCAAGATGAAAAGGAGAGCGAGTCAGATATTTGGTATGTGGATACAGGCTGCAGTAACCACATGAGTGGAAGTAAGCCTTCTTTTTCTCATCTAAATGAAGATTTTCATTCCACTATGAGTTTTTGGGATCATTCTACTGTAAAAGTGATGGAAAAAAGGTGATATTAAGATAAGAACCAAGAATGGTTTTGTGGAAACGATCTCTAATGTGTTGTATGTTCCTGACTTGAAAAGTAACCTATTGAGTGCTGGCCAATTACAAGAAAATGGTTATATAATCACCATTCAGAGGGGTGTCTGTGAAATTTATGATTCTATTAAAGGTGCTATTGTAGTTGTTCCTATGAATTCAAATAGATTGTTTCCATTAAAGATTGAAAATATTCAGTCTTGTTTGATGGCTGAAAAGAAAGATCCCTCATGGCTTTGGCATTTTCGCTATGGTCACTTGAGTTTTGGTGGATTGAAGACCCTCCAATAGAAAAACATGGTGACGGGTCTTCCTCAAATTACTGTTCCTTCCCAAGTCTGCGAAGAATGTGTTGTTAGCAAACAGCATCATTCTCAATTTTCAAAAGAAAAGTCATGGAGAGCAAAGGATGTTTTGCAGCTGGTGCATTCGGACATTTGCGGTCCCATAAATCCATCTTCTAATGGAGGTAAAAGATATTTAATTACCTTCATTGATGATTTTTCTAGAAAAAATTGGGTATATTTTTTACAGGAAAAATCAGAAGTTTTCTCCACATTTAAAAGCTTCAAAAACTCGTGTTGAAAATGAAGCAGGAAAAACCATTAAGACTCTTCGAACAGATCGTGGTGGTGAATATTGCTCAAAAGAATTTGAAGTTTTTGTGCAGAGTATGGCATTCGAAAAGAGCTTATCGCTGCATATACACCACAACAGAATGGTGTATATTAGAGGAAAAATAGAACAATTCTCAACATGGTGAGAAGTTTATTGGCAAGAGAAAGAGTTCCAAAGACTTTCTGGCCAGAAGCAGTAAATTGGAGTATTTATATTTTGAACAGAAGTCCAACTTTTGCTGTTCAGAATATGACATTTGAAGAGGCTTGGAGTGGGAGAAGACCGGCTGTAGATCACTTCAGAATTTTTGGATGCATCGCATATGCCCATGTCCCGGATGTAAAAAAGAATAAACTTGATGACAATGCTGAAAAATGTGTCTTTCTTGGTGTAAGTGAAGCATCCAAAGCATATAAATTATTCAATCCACTAACAAAGAAGATTGTGACTAGTAGGGATGTTGTTTTTGATGAAGAGAACACTTGGGATTGGAATAGGCAGTAGCCTACCCAAGTTCTTTATGACAATGATGCTGAACAGGAGCAAATTTCAGCACCTTATATGCCCCAAAATTCATCAAATACAACTTCTACAGCTGCTGGAATTTCACCAACAGGCGTTGAAGTCAATGAAGAAGAAGCCCAATCTCTTCGCCGCGTTAGAAGAAAGCCTGTTTGGATGGAAGATTATGAGGTAACTGGAATTGGAGATTCAATTACTCACTTTGCCTTATTTTCAGACTATGACCCTACAACTTTTGAGAGTGCTGTCAAAGAAGAAAAATGGCGAAAAGAGATGGATGATGAAATTAATTCTATTGAAAGAAATGATACTTGGGAGTTATCCGATCTTTCGGATGGACAAAAAACCATTGGTGTAAAGTGGGTCTTTAAAACAAAACTGAAAGAAAATGGTGAAGTTGACAAATACAAAGCACGTTTGATAGCCAAGGGATACAAGCAGCAATATGGAATCGTTTATATAGAGGTTTTTTCTCCAGTTGCGAGACATGACACGATCAGATTGGTGGTTGCATTGGCGGCACGAAATTCTTGGCCTATTTTCCAGCTAGATGTCAAATCGGCATTCTTGCATGGATACTTGGAGGAACATGTATTTGTCGAGCAACCCCCTAGTTATGTTAAGATTGGAAATGAGCATAAAGTTTATAGATTGAAGAAAGCTCTTTATGGGCTAAAACAAGCCCCTCAGGCTTGGTATAGTCGCATTGAAACTTATTTTCTTAAAGTTGGTTTTTCAAAATGTCCTTATGAGCATACGCTTTTTGTCAAGATTGGAGATAAAGGGAAAATGCTTATTGTCTGCTTGTATGTTGACGATCTTATATTTACTGGAAGTTGTGATGGCATGTTTGAAGAATTCAATAAATCTATGATGGATGAGTTTGAAATGTCTGATCTTGGTATGATGCATTACTTCCTTGGCATAGAAGTGGTATAATCGGATGATGGGATCTTTATTTCTCAAAAGAAATATGTGGGAGAAATTTTGGACAGGTTTCAGATGAAGAATTGTAATCCTGTAAACACTCCAATTGAGTTTGGCTTAAAGTTATACAAAGATCATGAAGGGAGGAAAGTTGACAGCACACTTCATAAACAAATTGTGGGCAGTTGATGTATTTAACTGCAACAAGACCAGATATAATGTATTCTGTGAGTTTAATCAGTAGATATATAGAGAATCCTACACAAATGCATTTGTTAGCTACCAAGAGAATCCTTCGTTACTTGCAAGGAACTAGAGACTTTGGGTTATTTTACAAGAAGGGTGAAAAGTCCGATTTGTGGGGATTTACTAATAGTGACTATGCAGGAGATCAAGATGATAGGAGAAGCACTTCGGGTTATGCTTTTATGTTTTGAACATGTGCTATTTCGTGATCATCCAAGAAGCAACCAATTGTCACATTGTCAAGTACAGAAGCTGAATTTATTGTTGCAACAGCTAGTGCTTGTCAAGCTATTTGGCTAAAAAGAATTCTTGAGGAGTTACAATTCAAGCAACTGGGACCTACTAAAATTTTTTGTGACAATAACTCAGCAATAAAACTCTCCAAGAATTCGGTGTTACATGGAAGAAGCAAGCACATTGATGTGAAGTTTTATTTCTTGAGAGATCTTAGCAATGACGGAACAATTGATCTAATCTACTGCAGGAGTGAAGATCAAGTTGCTAATATATTCACCAAGGCCATCAAGATGGAGTCATTTGTGAAGCTCAGAAGGTTACTAGGTGTTTGCACGATGAAAAAAGTCAAGGCTTTAAACTGAATGTTAGCAAACATCAGTTTAAGGGAGGGATTGTTGATAAAATAGTTATTTTCTTTTTCACGTGTTGCTGATTTGGTTTTTAGTTATTAAAGTTAGTGGAGTCATGTGTGTTGGTTATCCTAGTTTTTAGGTGTTAGTGGGGCAAGTGCTTTATGGAGAACATGGGTAGTTATGGTGTGTTTTACGTTATGTATTTTATCTTTTGTAAAAGACTTGGTTATTTTGTACGTAAGATGAAATTTCAGCATCATCTCTCCTCCTTTTAGCAATTTAACAGCCTAAAATCGGTTTTCTTCATCTGGCAGTCTCTAGGAGAATTTCGCCGTAATTTTGTCTATTTGGCATCCGACAGTCAATGAGGAGTTGTTTGCAGTCGGACGATAGACACTATTTGATCGTCCAACGTTTGGATACTCAGTGTCTTTGATATGACGGTCTATATGTCGATCTCTTTACAAAATTCGAACTTCATCAATGGTTCTAAAAACACATTTTAATTCCAGTTTTACCAAGGATAGACGGACAGTCTCCAATCATAATCGATTAAGCATCCGTGTTTCTTCGTTTTGGTGTGAACTATCTATATTTGATAAGTAATCATTTGATTTAGTATGCCGGAATGGATTAAAATAGCCGACGACACGGCTTCGGTTTAGTAGTGGGAGGGGGAGGAAATAAAGGGCCAAAATTTTAGATTTTTTTTTTTTCATTGCTTTTCAGTCAAATCTTCGTTCCCCTTACTCTCACAAACGAGGGAATGAAAATCGATGAGAATTGACAAGAATTTGAAATTTAGTTTTTGTATATTCTTCAGAAATTTCCTCTCACTTTCGGAACGAAATTTAGAAACGTGGAGGGAAGGAGGGGCAGAGTTCAGCCAGGAGTCTGTACAAATGGGACGGTCGGCAGATTCTAAGTAAATCTAATCTAACGGAGGAGAACAGCAGCGTCGGCTTAAAGCCATGTTAGACAGAAGAAAAAAGAAGAAGGGATTATCACGCTTTCCCTTCCATCTAAACCCCCTCCTCGTACACCTATTCGAGATTCTTCCTGTCTCAGACACCCTCCAAAATCCCGACCCTCTTCGCAATCATTATGGTGAGTTGGTTTATGTGCTTTTCTTTCCTTTTTCATCATCCCATTTTCCGCGTGTCCCATTCTTATATAGATAGCTCGTGTTCTTGTTGTTGCTGGGTCTTCTTGAATCTCGATTCTTTTCGTGATTCTTCTCGAGTTTGTGGATCCTGGTCAGATGCTGTTTCTTTTGGGGGTTCTGGAGTTGAGCGATCTGGTTACGTGATCGCGAGTTTGGATTTTGCTCTCATTTTGGGTGTGTGTTCTTTGTTTTTTTGTTTTTTTTTTTGTTTTTAATTTCTTTCTCGTTTCCTTTGCGTCTCTTGCAGGCTCTGCCGAGTCAGCAGGCTGTCGATTGCCCGAGCTTCCAGCTCGTCATCATCGGCGATGCTGGCACAGGTAACACTGGCGTGCTCTGCTTTACCGGCTGTATACATATCGGGGTGCATATGCTGTCGTTATACATTAGGGTTTGCTCTAGTTATTTTACCCGCCGGGATCAGGAAAATGTAATGTGCTCATGGCTACATCCTGAAAGACAGGATTTTCCATTCGAAGTGGCGGACAGTATGTTTTAACACTATTTCTGGGGATTTGTCTGAAATCGAAGGGTGTCAGACGAAAAGTGGTTTTGCGATCTTCTTCACTTGTCACGATGTAGAAGCCATGAGGTGTATCTTTTCTTTCTGGCGCCGAGCAAGGGATAGCAGGCTGAGCGTAGTCCGTTCCTTCGTGCAGGCAAAACGACTTTTGTGTGCAAGGAGGGGATGCCGATGGCAGGGCCAATGATTGGAGTGAAGTCGTAATTACTAGTAGGGGTGTCCTTTCACCATAAATTTAAAGCACGAAATGCGAAGCAAGAGCACGTGGAATCATTTATTACACTCAGTTTTGCAGACTCAATTTTATGAGTCTACTTAGCACTATCAGAAAATCGAGATAGAGAGAGAGAGAGAGAGAGGGAGGGAGGGAGATACGTGCCTGGACGAGACATGTAGGGGAGAAGAACAGCTCGGGGCCAACGACCTGGTGCGAGACGAGCAGCCCCAGGAGCGAGCCGTGGCCGTCGGCCTCGAGCCACTCGTCGACGGTGCGGTCACACTCGGCCTCGACGAAGCGGACCCCGCAGTCGTTGCACTTGATGTAGGGGCGGCCAGAGTCGGAGCGCCGGAAGCGGCCGCACACGGCGTAGTAGTCGGTGCACCAGGAGAACATAGACTCCTTGATCCTCGGGATGGTGAGACCCTCCACCGCGGGGCCGGCGAAGAAGTAGACCCCCCTCAGGTAGTGCAGCTTCATGGCTAGGTCCGCAGCAGCCGGCTCGTGGACCACGTCGGCCGCCGTCACCCGGGCCGGCCCGACGGTGGAGAGCTTCAGGCCGTACACGAGCTTCTCCTGTTCTTGGACCACCATGGCGTTATGATGTGTGCTCGCGAATGTTGAGAGAGAGAGAGAGAGAGGGACCTTTTGGAGTAGGAGCTCTGGGGCTTGGCATATAAGAAGAAGCGAGGGATGAGGTGCAGGGAGGAGAGAAAAGTAATGTCCGTAGATAAAACAATATATGCATTGAAATTCTTAAAATTTAACATTAAAGAGTAGTTTTGTTCTAAATTTTTTAAAATAGTAATTAAATCATACAAATTGTCAAAAAGTATAATCGAGTGTTAAAATTTTCAAAAAATGCAATCGGATCCTAATATTGTTAAATTGGTCTAATCAAATATTTCCATTGATTGCGCTTTTTGAAAATTTTAAGATTTGATTGTATTTTTATAATAAAGTTTAAGATTTGATTGTACTTTTTGAAAATTTTAAAATTTGATTTTTTTTCTTAATAAATTTTAGGATTTAATTGTACTTTTTGAAAGTTCTAGAATTAAATTGCACTTTCGCGACAAATTTTAGTACTTCCGAAACACTTATTCCTAAATATAAAGGGAGGGAGGGCAGGAAGGAGGTAACTTTTATGACAAGTCAATGAAGTCGATAGGAAAATTGTGCATAGAAATGGATGAGACTTGGTAACAATATAGAGTAGTACAGCTTAGTACCCATCGATCGTCATCTTTTGTGAGCCCCTCTAAGTTCCTCATCCATTGCAGACATTTGAAGAGTATTACAGCTTAGCTGATGGGATAGCTTTGACAACATGTCCATTGAATTACCTATTGTCTACACTCTCATTATATGTGGTATCTATGGGCATGCATAGTGTGCTTTTCAGCTGCATCCTAGGGTTTTTACAGAAGTAATTATAACAACAATGCTATCATTTAACAATTGTATCCAATGGACTCAAAAAGTACCTCAGTCAATGTACGGAAAGATGATAACCATTCTAAGCATCGAGGTCGATGAATGTCTGAAGCACGCCACAATCTTCTTGCAAATAACTAATTTCGATCGAGAAATTAAAAGATAAATAACTCAAATATATCGAGACGAACGTCACTAAATGTAGAGAGAATAATGTCTGAGTTGCTATATTAAATGACGCGAAAAACTTTTATCAAACATCAAATGCTCTTCAAATGTCTGTAATGGATGAGGAACTTAGAGGGGCTCACGAAGGAACCGAACCGAACCACAAACCGATAAAATCAAACCATCGTTTTATTCTCTCCCGACTCCTGTCTCCTCTCCCCTCTCGTGTCTCGTCTTGGTCGGCTTGGAGGTGCAACGGCGACGGGGACTGCGACGGCGACGGCGGCCGATTGAGGGACAGAGCCCCTTTCTTCTGCAAGTCTCTCCTTCGTCCTCTTCCTTTTGTAGCGCAAATTGTCGAGTTTTGCGACGGTAAGCTCGGATGTTTTTGGGATTTTTTCTCCCGGCGCATCGCGTTTGGATCTTTCGTTTCTTGTTTCGGGATCTCCCGTTTGTTCGTGCTTTCTCGAGTCTCGGGCCTGTCGGATTTCGGGTGAATGAGTGGGGTCGGTGATTCGTATTGGTGGCTTGAAATTTGGGGTGGAGGGAATGGAGGAACGAATCGCTGTACGTGCGTCCGCTGCTGTAGTTTTGGGATTGGCCAAGCTTGGGCTTGTCTTAGCTGCTTCGACCCTCCGTTCCCATATCTCCCCTCGCCCTCTTTCTTTGGTAAAGCTGCGTTTTTTGCCCCTTTTTCTTGGTGCCCGGAAGCTCCGAGGGGGAAGAAAGTCGGCTCCGCTCTTCTGGGTTTTGGCTTTTGGTCGAGTCTTGGGGGCTTAGATGGCGGATGTGGTTCGACTGTCTTCATTGCGCTTCTCTTCTTCTCCTTCTTCTTCATCTCTGACGCCGTCCTCTTCGTGCCAGCGTGGTGCCCTCTGCCCTCCTCCTCGTAAGCTCCACAGGTGGTCCGATGCTTCTGCGAATTGCTCCCACAGTGGTGGCGTTGCGGGTCTTGGTTTCGGAACCCGAAAGCGATTTGCCTCTTTGAAGGTGCGATTTTTCCCTTTTCGTTTTCTGGGGAAATTCTCTCTTCTTGGAGTAAGTTATCTTGTGAGGGCTCATTTGAATGAGCTGTTTGTTGTGACGATATCTGTTTGCACATTACCCTGGCAAGATCATGTTTCGGTTTGAATCGGATTGGTTTCCTTTTTTGGTGTTTTGGGGGACTGTTCTCTTGTGTATGATTGTCGGAGTCTGTAGCATTACATGGACTTAATGACTGACCAGCATTAATTTGGAGCAGGAAGGGCTTGTTAGGAAATGAATGAGTAGAAAGATCTCATCTTGGTTAGGATTCTCTGTGTATATCCCATATGTCGGGTCTTTTGTGCTAAATGCTTTATATGCTTTTTGGCTGTTTGGGATTTTCAGTACACTTGATTAGTCTTCCCTTGGTACATCCAAGCAATTCATGCTTTGGGCTGAGCGCACTGCATTATTTGTTGAAGAGGTCAAAATGGATTAAAAAAGTTTTGACTCCTAACCAGCCCATTGCGATCAAACAATTTATGTCGATGATGCAAATACTACATATTTGCTCTTATGCCAATCGACAACTGTAGTTATATGTTGATGCTGCCTGATTATTATAGTTCTCAAAATGGCTGTTGTTGTTCAGTCAGTGTAATGCTTCTGAGAAGTTTAACTTGAACTGGGTATTAAGACATTACGATTTAAAGACAGCTTATGCCAATGATTTTTCAAGAGATGCCTTGTGGTGACACTTCACTACTTATGCCAAGAAAGATGGAAGGTCCATTGCCAATGCGTTGTGATTGTAAATTCTGTTACATGAATTCTTCCTCTGTTCACTCCTCTGGTGAATTAGTTTGCATATAAACAATGGTGTCAACTTGGTGCCTCATTCTGGCTATTAACTTATGCTCAGTTGAAATTATTTGAGGCTTTCATTTGATAAATGTGGATTGACAGTGCTTTTCAGAAAGTCAGGACATTGTGTGCTTGCGAATTTAGTGTACTCCTTTCTGTTCCAACACACTCAAAAGAACAAGAATGAACTATGACATCGTATGCTGTAAATTTATTTATGTGGGGGTTGGCTTAAATATGTTTGAGCTCTCCTTGATATCTGAAGCTCTTTCTTACCCATCGTCACAGGGAATCGGTGACTGGACGAAACTGGAATTCTTTCTTGTCACTTACAATGAAATTGGGGGAATTGCCTGCCGAAGGGTTGGGGAACCAGCAGACCGTTTTTCTGGTTGTGCCCTAGTTTTTTGGACATCAAAAGCAATGTTTATTGAGCCACCTTTTTCTCAAGAGGAGGTGATCATGTATGACAGTTGCATGCACCTTCACCCCATTGATGAAGAAAATTCTATGTTCAGGGAGCTTCCAATGGAAAATGAGCTGGTCGCTCGCATCCTGTACATAAATTCAAGTTATGACTTGCTAATTCCTGATTTAGCTGGGACTACAGCAACTGACAGGCGTAACGAGGGAAGGATCTGGCAGTATAGAGACGGTACATTTGGGTTCGGGTTTCTTCGGGACAATTTTATTATAGACCTGAAGCACATAGCCCCGAATGGTTGTCTTCTTCACTAGTTTAAGCTTTGTGATAATTGATTTGGTCTTCTGGATTCATTCTGTACATATTAGAATCTTAGGAAAGAAGAGCCATATATCCAGTATGGCACTGGTGTCATGTTCTTTGCTTTAGACCTGCGGCTCCACCTTGTAGGCCGCTTTGTAACATAGTTTATCGTTGAAATGATGGCATCTGTTCCAAAGTTTTATTGAATTCTGGCGATTCTTCTTTTGACCCATTTCTCTTACCTCAATTTCCTCTTCCCAACCCCCTCTTATGCCTGCCCAACTGCTTTACTATTCAGGATCTGTCAGGGGAGTTTACAATAAGCTGATAAAGTTTATCTCGCTAAAACACTGTCACCATGGATGATGTAAGGTGATATACCCTTATTCCTGGAAGCTAATCCAACTTCCCCGAATAATAATGGGGACTCTGGCTTTCTCGACCATAGGGAAGGTAGGCAGGTAGGCCTTTGCTGTTCCGCTCTTTCGATCTGATGTGTTAAAATTAGATTGAAGTAGCTTGTTTATCATGGCGCTCGTGTAGAATGGATGGTTGCAGTTGCAGATTCTTTGCTAGAGATCATTGCAGAAATTTCTCATAGAACTCAATATATTTTCGGCAATAGGGGCATACATATGCTAGAGTCATCTGAGAATGGATTTCCTACGAAAAAAAAAACTGAAAACCAAAAATCGAAAAACCAAACTGAATCGAACTTCAGTTCAGTTCGAAAGATTTTTCTAACGGTTTGGTTTGGTATTTCAAAAAAACCAAACTGAACCGAACCGTTGACACCCTTACAAGGTAGTTGTATTGGAAGGTGCGGCTGAATCATCTCGTTTTCAGGGAGAGCTAATACTAGTTGGGTATTTTGGTTTGACATTGCTTTTCATGGTTTCAAACTGGGATTCGTTCTTTTGCTACTAATGGTCATGGATGGTCATAGACGAGCGCAAGGTTTGGTTTTCAGTGGCAGACAGGTGAGTAATGCGTAAGAACTCGCCCTTGGGAGGCTAAGAACGGTTGGAATCGGCTGCTGATACTCCATAGGCTGAGAAGCAAAAGGAGGAATCTGTCCGAGGTGGGGCTCGCGTCTGATTAGCTAGTTGATGAGGCAATGCCACCCACTTGAGAAGCTAGTCGCCAGAAAGAAGCGACGAGTAAGCCAAGCTGTCTACAAAGCGGTAGCTCCCCCCTGTAGTCATAGTACTAGGCTCGTCGCTACTTTGAGAGACGTCTTTCTGGGGAGTTTGAAAAGAAATATGAGCGTAAGTGATGTGGAAATGCATGTTAATTCATAGTGATTGATACTGCTTTGACTTCAATGGGCTTAAACATTGGGCTCAAACCAGGTTAAAGTTGGAGAAGCAGTAGGGTAATTGCTCATTACTGATTTATAGATAGTATTATCATAGGAGAACTTTGTTCCACTTTATTGTTACGAGGCTGAGCAGGAAAATATCAAGCATGGCCCATTAGTGTAGAGATATTATGTTCTGAATGCAACATTCTTTTTCTAAATTAGATGAATGCGACAAAAGTGTATCCACAAGGAGATAAACAAAGGAATTTCACCAAATAAATCAATTTGAGTTACTCAGATTTGCAAGTTCCTCTGATTTTCCCCCTTTGACATTATCCGGTTTATACCCTCGTTTCACCTAATCGTGAATCCCACGTGAGGATCACATCATCTACAAGGGAATGTAAATACACATCGAGTGCACCTTAATATTGCTAGAAGTACAATCGGACCCCAGGTTCTTGTTCTTGTTCTAGTTGCTTAGAATACATAAATCCCAAGTGGTGTTAGAATGCCTTATTTGTTTGCTTGACTTCCTAAAACTTGTGGTTCCTTAAACCTACAAATTTCAGCCAAAAACCACTTGCTACATATTGAAAGAAACTGTATCTTAGTTCACGTATTTAAAACATCCGCAGCAGAAGAATAGAGACCTTGCATGCCAACATCCTGGGTAGACCTCGACATGCATTTGGAGAGTATACTTTTTTCAGAAAGAAAGAACTTATCACTAAGGAAAACATTCTCTCATAGATTGCCAGTAAAGACTTGATTTCACAAGTATACAAGGATTCAAAACCTATCTGCTACTGCCTAAGTATCTAAAGGTGCTCCAAAGAACTCAATCACTAGTTCTTTGACACGGTTTTCTAAACGATATCAGAGCATGATACCAAAGTTTCTCAAGGGATCAACAGAGGGACAAGGCCATTAACATTGAATGTTTTGTACCTTATCAAGCAAATCCTCTGTTCAAAAGATCATGAGGTCGAATCTGCTCACTCAGGATCACTACGTGACATGCATCTAGTAACCTCCTGTAGTGAGACTCCTATTAAGGAATTAATATCTTGTACCGACGAAGACCCACCACCATGTTCTAGATCATAGACAATTACAAACTGCTGATGGAATAATCTGCACTAGATGGTAGATGGTAATAAATGGATACAATGTAAAATACTAACACATTCATCTATACAAAAACATTGGCAGAATATCTCGACATACTTCAAAGACAAATGCTTTAATAAACACAATGAATCAGTACCATGGACAAATAACAGCCCAAAGCACGAGATTGCAAAAAAAAAAAAAAAAGAATGCAAGGAAAAAGGATACACCGAGTAAAACCCATAATCAAAGCCCCGGCTAAGACGAGGGTAAACAAACGATCCTCACCACCGGGTTCCTCCTCAACGAGAGCCGAACCGTGAAACTAGATTCCAAACGAAGCAACATCAATTCAATAAGAAAAACAAAAGCCGGATAGGTTATGACAGAAACAATTGAGAACCCACGAAATTTAATCAAACTCTAAACGATCATCATATGTACAGAGGAAGAACAGGGGCCTATATATTTTATTTTTATTAATTTCTTAAAAACCTAATATTTCCCTCGGTCCGTCAATCCCTCAATTCCTCAGTCCCTCAATCCCTCTTGTCTTGTCAGCAGCATGTACAAGTTCCGGAGGGAATAGAGTTTAGAAAATGGCTCGAAGGACATGATCTCATTCATTTTGGTGATTTTGATGCAGCCTTGCAGAAGACTTATGCACCCTTTTGCATGTCATTATCTTCCGGAGGACATGATCAAGACTGCAGAAAGACTACTTGCTCCATAAGTTTTCATGAGGAGATATCGCAAATCTTACTTTTTGTTTGTTGTGTCTCTTTGGAAGATAATGACATGCAAAATAGGATGAATTATATTGCGAGAGTTTGGCTGACCTTATTATAGTATCTCTTTTGTTATAAAGAACTTGGACTACATATGATACACATTGATTTCAATTGCATAGAGGAAGAAAACAAAGAAGTCACTGATTGGAACCAGACCGGATCGGTTTTGTCGTGACTTATCCCTTGGGAGGAGGAAATAGGTTTAGGGGTATTACCTAAAGGACGGACCTATGGCCATGATTAGGCACGAGCTCTCTCAAGCTCATACCCCGCGTGACATTGGATAATTTTAGCAATTTTGTAAAAATGAGTCGCCATTTGCCTATTGGGTAGGTTTGAAACCATTCGAGGCATAGGAATATACCTCGCTTCCTACGCAACCAAAGAATCCAGGGTCGAGGACTTGATTATACTAATTGACCAACTAGTGCATTTTCGTTACCTAATCTTGTTCATTTTAAAAGAAAAGATTTTTGTCAAGCAGTTTAAATTGATTTTATACCTATCAATTAACATATGAGGTGATCATGCGGGTGTGCAATCATTAAAGTAACCATTTGTAATCAAATTCCTAATTGTAATAAACTTTAGCACATGCAATTAAATATGATAAAATATGCGAATTAAGCATGTGATATAACCAAAATATGAGCAAATAAAGGTCTAATTACACTAAGAATACAATATATGACAATTCCCTAACCAAACCCTACATTTTTGATTTTCAAATTTTTATTTATTTTTATTTTAAAAATTCTGGGAAAATCGGGTCGGGTCCAGTCTGACCCGACTCGGGTCTGGCACGCTCGGGCCGGGCCGGGCCAGGCCGATCGACCCGCCCGAGCAGGCCAGGCCCGACCAGCACTGGTCGGGCCTTCGCGCGGCCGGGGTTGGGCCCAACCAGAGGGGCCCTATACTCTTGTAAGTGGGCCATTCTGTAGGCCCACACAAAGAAAACAGAAAGGCCGAGTTGGGCCAGATCACAGATCTGGCCCAACTCGGCCATCTGGTCCGCGACCAGAGGAGCCGCGACGGCGCACAACACCGGGCGGCTTCCGGGCGGACGGCGGCGGTGGCTAGCGGTCAGGCGGCCCCTCGGTGGTGGCGAGGTTCGGTCGAGGCCTCGCCGGTCCGCGCCTCCGGTTCAGCGACCGTCCGGTCGTGACAGAGAGGGTAGTGGTGGCGGACGGCGCGGGGTGTCTGGCTAGGGCTCGACGGCCCTGCGTCCGGCTTCCGGGCGGACGCGGCGCCGCTTCGGTGACCAAACGTCCAGATCGAAGCTCTAAACGACGAAGTCAGGCGCAAGTTTCGACCAGGCACTGCAGCAAACAGGTGGGGGCATTCGGGAGTCGAGGGGTTCCGGGCTTGGCCGAGGCCCGAACGCGAGCCCGGACCGCCGGTGAGGGCGCCAAAGCAACAGGAAATGCGAGGGGGATGGGTGGTGGCCGGAGCTCGCTCCGAAACGGCCGAGGAGCTCCGGCCCGCTCGGTACAACACCCGCACACCAAGTGTTTGGCGAAATGCCTACCTGGGTTCCGAGGAGACGGCGGCGGTCAGCGTCGGTCAGTGGCTCACCGGCGGCGGCAGGGCATCCCGTGGGGGCGCGTCGACGACGGTAGCGAGGGTCTTGAGACTCCTTTCCTCCTCTCCTCCTCTCGCTCTCGGTCCTGGATTCTGGGGAGGTTGGAGGCGGTCGGCGGCTCCGGCAGCGATCGACGGTTCAGGGGGAACTCCTCCTCCTTCTCCGGCCTGTTCTCCTTCCTTTCCTCTCTTGTTTCCGTCTCCCTCTCTCCCCGTTTCTCTCTCCCTCCTCTCGGCTTGTGCTTCCCCTCTTTCTCTGTCGTTCCTCTCTAGTTTTTCTTGAACCAGCTCGCGCGCCAGGCCCCCTGCAGCACCGGCTGCCTTGCCGGGCCCCGACCGGCGGATCGCGCCGCTCGCCTGCCACCGATCCCCCTGCTCCTCTGTCGCTGCTGCCCTGTTTTTGCTGTCCCCTCCTGTTCTCTTGCAGGTCTGCGCGCGAAGACCAGGGTGAGGAAGGACGGGTGCGGGCCGGGCCGAAGGAGAAAGGAACTGGGCCGGGCCGTGCGCGCCTGAGAGAAAAAGAATGAAGGATGGGGGCGGGCCGGGCCAAGGCCGGATCCGGCCCGACCGGACCCCTAAAGTTTTTTTGTTTAATAATAATTATATTTTTTTATTTTTTTTAGCGACTAATTCCTACTTTTCTACACGACTAAATCCTAAATAAAATCGTAAAATTTGCAAATGTTAACGACTCAATTGAAAATCTTATTTCTTTGCCCGATCTCTTCCTCGGTCATAGAAATTGGGAAGAGGTCCTCTTAATTCGATTCCCGATTCCTTGGTGGGACTGGACCACGAATCAATTACCCCTAGTCTTGCACCCTTTGATTTTTGGAGTTCTATATGGGGATGAGATTTATTTTCACTTTTTTTTTTTTTGGTGTTTTGCTAAATTACATAATTGTCTTCGGTTGATTTATCGAATTAACCTTCAATTTCAATGAAGACATGCCTATTTTAAACATATATCTTGTTAGACAATTATGGTTCATGAATTGCTAATTTCTTATCATTGTTAAAGGCCTTATTGTGCTTCATATTGAAAATGGTTATGACTTAATTGAACAACTGAAATATTTAGGATTTTTTTTAGTGTTTTCTAGCCTAGTTTAAGATTTAATTGAACAAATGAAAAGATTTAGAATTCAAATTTATTCCATACATAAGACTGAGAACTCGTTGCACAATTTTGTTAGAGGAAATGCGACAAATTGTTGCAAGTTCTATTATATTCTCGATTGTGGGATTCATATCATGAACGCCTCATTCCATAGAGGCTTTTTTCACCGGCGTAGTGGTGGATCATTGGAGGTCTTACAAAACTTTGAACAATGCATACTTCATGCCTTAAAATCACTTTCTTTTTTCTATGTCTTTGGGGGAATTTTATCATAATATTATCCTTTGCTCATCTAGCAATTGATAACGAGTCATTTTGGTTTGATCATAGACAATACTTTATCATATGATTTGTGGATATTTAAGCTCTTCAGTTCGACGGTTTACATTTTGTTTTTTTAGCAAAAGTCAAATTTCTTCATAAATAGCCCCGAAACACTTTCTTGATTTCAATTTTTACTAAGGGCAACCCGCCTTCCATCACAATAGATTTATTATCTATGAATTTTCTTTATTTGGACGTGCATAATCTACTTTATGAATTATTATTCGATTACTATTTAGAATTGATTGAGATATCTCATTATACGACCTTTATTTGGTAAGGAAATTAAAGAAGTTAAAAAAAACTAATTAATTCTCGCTAAAAAATTAAAAATTTCCCTTGCTTTTCATTCAAATTCTCGTTCCCCACATTCAAATTCGATGCAATAATTGGGAAAATTCTAGAATCCTGGCGAGATGGAGGACGAAAGAATTTGAACTTTTTTCCGGTTTATTTTGCTGCCAAGTGTCCTCCCTATCTCTCTCTCTCTACCCCTGGGATTTTAAAACAGGTGACTGCACAGATCGGACGGTCGACAGATTCTAGAACGCCTGCTCGCCGTCGGGAAAATAATCGAATCTGACGGACGAGGCGGCAGCGTCAGCTTAAAGCTACGTTCGACAAAAGCCCAAAATCGCGTCTTCCTTCTCGTTCATTCCTCCTCTCCCGTCGCTTTCCCTCCTCTTAAACCCCCTCTCTTCCTCATCAAAGCACGCAGCTGTCTCTCCCCCTCCCTACGCTTCGCTCCTCCGAGAACGCATTCCTCTCTCTCTCTCTCTCCCCCTCGCGACCCTCTTCGCCGTCGTCGATGGTGAGTCCGTTTGCTCGATTTTCTTTCCCTTCGATCGAGTCGTTCTCTGGGCGTTCGTCGTCATGGGTGGCTCGTTTTTTTTTTTCTTTGCTTTTTGGTTGCGGGGTGTTCTTGAATCTGGGTTTTGTTTGCCGTTCTTCTCGGGTTCTTGGGTCGTGGTCGGATTTTCTTTTGGCGGGGTGGTGCTGGAGCCGAGCGATCTGGTTACGTGATCGCCGAGTTTGGATTTGTTTTTGATCTCATTTGGTTTGTTGTTTTAATTGCTGTTGTTTCCCTTGCGTGTCCCTTTCAGGCTTTGCCGAATCAGCAGACCGTCGATTACCCGAACTTCAAGCTCGTCATTGTTGGCGATGGAGGCACAGGTGATTTGTCGCTGGCGTGCTCTGTTTTTTTTGCTGGTTTCTTGATTCAGTCGTTCGTTGCTCCGTTTGCGTAGGAGGGTGCGTATGCGTTAGGGTTTGCTCTAGTTATATTACTGGTCGGGATCGGGAAAATGTAGCATGGCCATGGCTGTATCCTTAATGATAGAGGATTTACCATTTGAAGTGGTGGACAGTATGTTTTTGCACGATTCCTGGGGATCGGTCTGAAATCGAAGGGTGTCGGACGAAAAGTGGTTTTGCGATCTTCTTCATTTGTCATGATGTAGAAGCCACGGGGTGTATCTTTTCTTTCTAGCTTCGAGCAATGGATAGCAGGCTGAGCGTAGTCTGTAACTTTGTGCAGGTAAAACGACTTTTGTGAAAAGACATCTTACTGGGGAGTTCGAAAGAAATATGAGCGTAAGTGATGTGGAAATGCCTTTTATTTCTTCTTCTTCTTCTTTTTTTTTTGTCATTAGATTATTATTTTGTTTAGTCTGTACTGATCTTCTGGTATTTGTCCTTGTGCATAACAGCGACCATTGGTGTCGAAGTCCATCCTTTGGATTTCTTCACAAACTGTGGGAAGATCCGGTTTTACTGCTGGACACTGCAGGGCAGGAGAAGTTTGGTGGTCTAAGAGATGGATATTAGTGAGTAAAGAGAGCTCCCTCTTAGAAGTTCCTTGCTTTTAAATTAGTGGAAGGATTTTCAGATTGCATTATATGTTCTTGTGAATTGAGTGATACTAAGGATAACTATTATTACTTAATAGTGGTTCTGTCAATTGTTATTTTTAACCTTGTGGATGAAGGAGCAAGTAGTTTTGCAAAAGAATTTCGACAGTATGGTGTTGTATATCTGTTTTGTGGTCATCCTTATTTGTGATATTCTTAAAAGTTGGTAAAATTTATATTTCAGTAGTATATCTTTTAATCTTATTTTGGAGAAAAAGGAGGAGGGCTTTAAGTGTTATTGGACTGTGTGTTGCTGGCGGTGATAGTTCTGAATGTGGTGATTTCCGTTATTCACTTTTTAACCTTGCTTGTGGGAGGGGGAATCCCTCTTCCTCCTGTGTCTTCGTGTGTTGAAATTTCAAACTTTTATTCGCTGTTCTGCAGCATTCATGGCCAGTGTGCAATAATCATGTTTGATGTCACTGCTCGATTGACGTACAAGAATGTCCCAACATGGCATCGCGATCTCTGC
The DNA here is from genome assembly GCF_016545825.1 of Eucalyptus grandis. Classification (NCBI taxonomy): domain Eukaryota; kingdom Viridiplantae; phylum Streptophyta; class Magnoliopsida; order Myrtales; family Myrtaceae; genus Eucalyptus; species Eucalyptus grandis. The sequence continues at coordinate 16,145,678 of NC_052614.1, forward strand.
AGGTAGAGTAAAAACGCTGGCGACCTACTTATTTATTTTCGTACTGCAGTTTTTGATGGCACTACATCTTTGCTAATTTCCCATATTTATACAGGGTCTGTGAGAACATACCTATTGTCCTCTGTGGGAACAAGGTAGATGTGAAGAATCGGCAAGTTAAAGCAAAGCAGGTTACATTCCATCGGAAGAAGAATTTGCAGTACTATGAAATTTCTGCAAAGAGCAACTACAACTTTGAGAAACCCTTCCTCTACCTCGCTAGAAAACTTGCTGGGTACTTGAGCAAAGCGTGCAAATCCTGTTTGCAGAAGTTGTCATGGTCTAGTAGCTAATCATTTGTTTTGCAATCGCAGGGATCCGAACCTCCACTTTGTTGAGTCTCCTGCCCTTGCTCCTCCAGAAGTGCATATTGACGTGGCTGCACAGCAACAGTAAGAATCTTGGCCTCTATTATCTGCTTTATTTTACATAAATTTCTACTATAGTAAGGCAAATGGGCATACATCCTGGCCTTCCTCTTCCTCTCTCTTCTAGATGCCCTTAATTGCTTATATAAATCGTAATCATGCTTAAGAATGTTACAGTGTGTATAAGGCAGAAATTGTAGGCTGTGGATTGCCTCTCTGATCTTAGCTGCTCTTCTCTTGTTGGGTTACGTTAATATTAATATTCTGTAGCTAGTTTCATAGTTCATAAATCTCTTCTCAACTTTCCATTGACCAATGTTGATTTTTATTCTCTCAACAGGCATGAGGCAGAACTTGCTCAAGCAGCTATTCAGCCACTTCCTGATGATGATGACGGCAGCCTTTGAGTAGAGGGTTGATGAACTGATGGGCGTTTCAAGCTTTTGGTAGTGCATTTTATGCTGTCTTGAATTGATTGGATGAGCAGCAGAACAGCGATATCTCAGGATCATGGAATTCTGGTAGCTGGATATACTCCTTTCTATTTCACTTGATCCCTTTCTGTTTCCTTCTGTTCTTTTCCTCCTGTTGCTGCTTTTCAAGTACGGTCTTGTTAATGAGTGTCCTATAATACCAGTAGGAAGTCCTCTGCTTATGGGCTATTATAGCATGGGTGTTTGGAGATACTTCTTCATTGAAATCTTAAATAGCATTATATTTTTCTCCTTCTAGTACTATTCAGGTTTCATTGTCTGACATTGTGGCTATGATGAAGTGATGCACGTATGCCTTTCAGATGCACGTGCCTGAGTGATCTATGTCAAATCAGCCTATTTGTTGGCTTGGTGTTTTCCAAGAACTCCGATTTTCTACCCAAATATGAGTGACTAGTAGCATAGCAGGGAACCAGGGTAAAACAGATTTGATGGTGAAGCTTGTGCGTGGGGACTAAGAAAACATTCAGTTTATCTGCAGCTCTAGCATTATAAAGACGCATTTATCATGAGATCTCTCAACTACATGATGTCAATCCACATTTTAGACAAACTTATGTTTCTCCAGTTGAGTTGCTTTTGGTCGCGAGACTTCACATAAAACAAGCAGGGAAACTTTTACTTGTGAGAGGCTTTTCAATTGACTGGATTTCTTGTCTTAGTTGAAATCCTCAGATCCAAAAGGCGTCTCTGTATTGAAGAACTTGTTATCTCAGGTTCAAATCTTGCGTGCTATTAGGTTAAGCTATGTAACTGAATTTTGACATGATAAGATGTTTATGAATGGATTGGCGTGGTGGATTCACCTTTGGGGTGCACAAGATGGTCCAAAATGGTTAAGTCTATATTGTCAAATATCAGTCATATCCAGTTGCGACTTATAGTTGTCTGAAGTGGACTCGTTTATAATGATCCATAGACCCAAGTTTGATTCATGCCTCGTTCAGAACTCATATTTCATGTTGGCTTTTCATACTGAAAAAGGATCACTCTGTAAACCAGAACTCCTCGGCAAGGGTTGCAGTTGATCCTGCCGCTAGAACTTCTATAGCCCACGCCTAGTGGTGTTAGCATTAACCATCAATCTAAATCCTAGAGTAGAGATCCAAGCCTTTGCTTCGTCTCTTTCGGGCAGTCGAAAAGCTGATCTGTAGCTTCATCATTCTCTAGCAAAGGGTACATTATGAAATTGCAACTAAAAAGGGTATTTCTTCAAAATATGACTACCCACGTCTACATTCCAGGTTCTGCTTTGCCAAAAGGAGGTCATGTACCTAAATAGTGTATACAAGGTCAAGTCTTGGCCAATGAATGTGAGCTCCAGTTCCCTGCATATGAAAGCTTAGTCATCAGAAGCAAGATGTCTCGGCAATATTAAGCATTATAGTTCATAGTGATTGATACTGCTCTGACTTTAATGGGCATAAACATTGAGCTCATGCCAGGTTACAGTTGGAGAAGCAGTAAAATATTGCTCATTACTGATTCATATATAGTATTATCATGGAGAGAACATTGTTCCACTTTATTGTTCTTGTCATAAGGCTGAGCAGAAAAAATATCAAGCATGGCAGCAGTAGTGTAATGATCTTATGTTCTGAACGAAACATCCTTTTTTTAAATTAGATGAATGCCATATCAAGAAGACAAAAGTATATCCACAAAGAGATAAATAAAGGAACCTAGTTCACCAAATAAATCAAATTGAGTGACTCGAATTTGTAAGTTGCTCTGGTCCCCCCTGCCCCTTATTATCATATTGTTTATACCTCCTCGTCTCTCCTAATTATGCCCCTTAATATCATCCTGTTTATACCTCCTTGTCTCACCTAATTGTGAATTCCATGTGAGGATCACATCAGATATGAGAGAATGTAAATATACATCAAGGGTACTTGAATATTGCTAAAGTACAATTGTACAACAGACTTATTCTATTTGCTTATGATACATAAATCCTTGGTGGTGTTAGACTGCCTTATTTGTTTTTGCTTCACTTCCTAAAACTTCTTGTTGCAGGAAAGCTAGATAAGGTACGTGGTGTAATCGAAATCATGTCCTGAGCAGTCCCCAATTAGTTTGAATCGTGGGTTGGCATGTAAGACATTGGACTGTGCATGCTGCGGCCCAAATTTCGACCAAGTCTTCATTTGAGCCAGACCTGGTCTGCAACCCTAATTATGCAGTGGTCTTCCTGTTTCTTCAAATACTTCCAAACATTGGCAGAATTTAAGGATCTTGACATAACAAAAGGTGTTTACGACCGTCACCTGAAAATTCTTGTTGGCTAAAACGCCTGGTCACCCTGCAAAAGGTTCAATCATTGAAGATTTTGAAGAAACCTCCACCTGGTACTTGCAAGGTAATGACAAGAAATAAAATGGGTTTGCACATAATGCGCATATGGTCTTGTCCTTAACCGGAGCAGCAAAAAGATGTTCACTTTACACAAGTCTCAACCATAACTCTTACATGAACTGACTCTACTACAGCCAAAGGGATTGGCGACCACCCCGATCCGGCCTTATCGCCAACACATGTGAAAACCACATGACTCCTGTGTACACCAGCCTCCCTGAGTACACACACACCCATGCCCATGTCCCCGGTCGGGCCATACTCATGCTCCGTGTCAGCCAACGGCCCAGGCCCCGGAGCTCTGACCGGGGTCCCTCCGGCGCCCTGTGGAGTCGTCGCTGCTGGTGTCGGTTTGCCTACTCTCGGTTCCCCAGGCCACACCGGAATGAGAGTTCATTTCCCACTAATAAATCACGTCCACATCAATCCAACTCAGAGGTGGGGGCACGAGAGCTATGGCCTCTTAGCCCCTCCCCCTCTCTCCCTGTCTCTCTCCTTTGTGTATGCCCACAACATGTCCATGAAATGTGGGGTTGGGCTCAATAAGGACAGTGCCCAAATTTTCAGGGGCTCATCAGGCCCCATCCATCGGGGCAGTGGCAAGGAGTATTTCAATGCAAAAAAGAGGGACAGTAATTTCGTTGTCGGTGGGTGGTCGGATTAGGGTTTGAGAATGACCGGTGTACATTCGACAATTTAATTCAGAAGAAAACAAAACAAGAAGCATAGGAAAATAGAGAAATTGAATTGGGCCTCTTCTTGCTTAATTAATTTCTTCTTTCACCAATCGTCTTCTATTTGCTATTATCCAGAATGGGGTCTCTCTTTGCAACATGGCCCCTTCTGTCCTCCATCTTTTCCGGTTAAACGGCCAGCCATTCCTCGAAAAACAACAAACCTCCCATTAATTTTCTTGGCTTTCGTTTTGAAAATCATTTAACAAAATAAAAGGAAAGCAACAAAATTTCCTTAGGTTCCCCTCAGAGTGCAAATCTTTTGAATATTAGGTGATGCATTCCGGTCACGAGGTTGTTGAATTTGCATGAGCAATAATAATGGATGTAACATATGTCGTTTGGACACTCACCTTGGCACATCTAAGTAGATAAGATGTGTGAAACACTTTTTTTTGTACATATATATATCGATGGTGGGTCGACGCATCAACACATATTCAATGCAATACTCAGGTTCAGAGAATTTAATCGAAACCCTTGTGTTTTTTTGCATGAAAATGGTAACTGCTCGTCTGCCCTCTAATGCAGTTATAAGTGGAATTGTTGGTGATGAACGACATGCCATCAAGCTGAGGGTGTGTGTGTGTATGTAGTGGAGGTGATGGGGGTGACGATGACATGAAAACCTAGCAAAACAGCGACAGAGGTCGCATCATCACATGGATTTGGTCATCGAGGGGAAGATGGTGGTGGGGGAAAAACCCTATCTGTGCCTGCATATAGACATGCAAGATGTGCATATATATCGTGTCACTTCGTTATCTGAAATTCAGTAGAGAGAAATTATTGCTTTGATGTATCGAGCGGGAGATTTAAGATGGCGACCGCACATCACGTGGCCCATCATGTGAAAATTACGAAATTCATGCAAATGTATGCAAGGGCCGTGTAGTGGCAGCCAGATTCATGAAAACTTGGAACGGGTC